>NC_086452.1:59713759-60013759 GCF_028390025.1 Pseudophryne corroboree | reverse complement strand
CCAGCCTCTGCCAGACACTCAGGTGATGTTAACTGTCACACCAGAGTCATTAGACTTACAGTTATTGTGCAAATTACAAGCACAAGCCTTAGGCAAGGAGAAAAAGATTGTGAAAAATTAGGTGGGCGAATACACGGTGACAGATGGATGGTGGAAAACCGTATCTGTTTACCACGCTCACTTTACCCAGTCTTAGCACAAATATTGCATGGAAAAATGCACCAATCCAGAGATGCAATGGTGAGGATTCTGAACCAGCATTGGGTAGCACCAGGTTTCACACAAGCAGCACAGGCTTATGTTGCAGGGTGTGTAACTTGTGCTTTACATAACCCAGGAAAGGTTGTAAAGGTACCAGCAAAAAGTACCCCACAAACTTGCTACCCCTTTCAGAGATTACAAATAGACTTTATCCAGTTACCTAAATGTTCTGGGTATGAAAATGTACTTGTGTGCAAAGACCTATTCTCAAATTGGGTTGAAGCTTGGCCTTGTAGAGCAGCAAATGCCAAGACAGTTGCAAAGAAGCTAATGCAAGAAGTAATATGTAGATATGTAGTACCTTAAGTTATTGAAAGCAACAGAGGTACCCATTTCACAGGAAAAGTATTAGGCAAAATTCTGTCAAATGTAGGTGTTACTCAGGCCTTTTACACTCCCTATAGGCAGAGTAGTAAACATGTAGAAAAACTTAACTATTACCTTAAAACTAAAGCTATAAACATAAGTTACAGAAACAGGCAAAACATGGCTAGAAGGTTTACCCATTGCTTTGTTCTCACAAATACTTCAAGTGAAAAGCATGGGTTAATACCATATGAAATCTTATTTTGGTATTGTTGCTAGGACAGTATGCTATTTTCCACAGCAACTGCAACATGAACATGGTGACTTAACTTATTATGTAATGCATATACAACAGCAACTAACCAAATTGCATGGCAAAGTTTTTGATTCTATTCCCAGATTCCAACTGTTCCCAAGACTCACATGAACTAAAGCAAGGTGATTGGGTGGCCACTAAGAAAGAGAAAGTCTCTTGAACCCAAATTCAAAGGACCGTTTTAAGTTCTGTTGACTACCGCCACTTCAGTCACGTTGAGTGAAAGAAACTCGTAAATAAACGCATCTCATTGCAAGAAAGTGACAAAGAAGTATTATCCAATCACGATACACAATCAAAATATATAGATACAATTTAATAGGCCCCAGGCCATATAAGGGTCTGGGGGATGTATAATGTGTAACTTAGTTCTTCTTGTTAGCATGGTTATTCTTATATAAACAGTAATGATTGAATCTTACTTATATGAGGAGTCAAGTGATAGTGCAATAATCAGTAACTATGCCAAAAATAACAGAACAAAAGGGAATACACATAGGATGTCAACAATTACCCAGGTAAAGACAAATAGGCATAGAAGATGCTAGTCATTGAATGTAAAACAGGACCAATATAAACAGTTGTCACCAATTGTTTACTGTATCTGCAGGCTATTGTGTCACGTTACAAACTGTATATGTAGTTAAAGGTTTCACTTATTTAACTAATGATACTAACCCAGAAGATATTATTGATGAAAAGATGAATGAAGTAATACAGTTGAAAAATCAGTTTGCTACTAATCATAATTATACCAGTGTATTTCCAGATTCTTTCTTTTCTTGGTTTTATAAACACTATACAACCAATTGCTTTTCAAGAATATTATCTATTGTTGCTAAGGGACTTGTTTTGCTGTTAATTGCATATTTTATGGTAAGGCTTATTATGTGGATACTGACACTAAAATGTTTTTCTACCTAAGGCATTGCTGAAACTGCTAAACCGCAACCAATTTATATGAAACTTATTGGAGGAGCTATAATATACAATTCCACATTCTTCTACTGTGATACCTGCCACACCAGATACACAGAAGCTTCCAGCTGTCCCTATTGCTATGATTATGTGATCTAAAGAAACATTGCTGTCACAATATGAAGTTATTAACATTTTCAAGGACTATGAACAATTATAATAATCTCATCTTGAGAAACCGCTTCTCTTTTGTGAACTTTCTCTTGTTGTTAGGAATAAGAGGATAGGGAACATTGGTTCTACCAGAGCATAGGGATGTTGAATGGACTAGCCCATGCCTGGAGTGCCCTTATAGTACACCAGTCGTGAAAGTAGGTGTCCCTATAGAATCAATGACCAGGTAAAGGAAGGGTAAAATAAAATTAGAAACAAAGAGGGGAAGTTGATAAAGATGGAAGCCATATTTGTTCATAAGACTCCATTTTATAATTGACATCTTACAAGCTGTTTCAAATTGTTTTTCAGCTTAGAACTGACACAGGAAAGAGTATAGACCTGTACTTTGTTTGAACCCATATTGTGAAGCTATGATCTTTATCTAAGATATACTTTCCTTGCACAAATATATTGTCAGCAGCTAAATGTGAAGGCTGCAAAGGCATTTGTCAGTTTGCGGTATAACAGGAACGGAAGCAGAACCAGACATATGTAGATTATGAGTTTAACAAAAGTCCACTGTTGCCCCACATAAAACCGCAAACTGGAATTATAGCGTTGCTATTTTGTGCGCTGTGTAGTATATAGGGGTGTATATGTGTGCACTGTGTAGTATATAGGGGTGTATATGTGTGTGGTGTGTATTATATAGGGGTGTATATGTGTGTGCTGTGTAGTATATAGAGGTGTATATGTGTGTGATGTGTAGTATATAGGGGTGTATGTGTGTGTGGTGTGTAGTACTGTATATGATGGTGTATATATTTGTGCGCTGTGTAGTATATAGGGGTGTATATGTGTGCGCTGTGTAGTATATAGGGTGTATATGTGTGCACTGTGTAGTATATAGGGGTGTATATGTGTGCACTGTGTAGTATATAGCAGTGACGTGCGGTGAGGTCAGGGCCTGGGGAGGCACTGCAGCTAAACTCGCCCCCCCCCCCAAAAAAAAAAAAAAAAAGTGCAGTCCCCCCACACCACTAAAACCAGCACCAGGCAGAACCAGCCAGGGGGGATAATGCCATAGCAGGGGAGACACTCAGTGTGGGGTCCCCCTGCCATGCCATTAAACACCCCCCAAACCAGTCAGCCCAGGGCTGGAATTCCTCGGAAAGTGGAGTCCCCAAAAAAATCAAAATGGGGTCCCCCCTCCCGAGCAACAACCAGCACTGGGCTGATAGCCCAGTGCTATGCCCCGCACCCCTGGTGGCGGTGGGTGCGGGGTTCATTGTATGTTCTGTTCTTTACAGGTGGCCTACAGATCCCAGCAAGCCTGCCCCAGCATGCTGGCACTTGGAGAACCACAAGTGCCAGCATGCCCGAACATAAAGGGCCCGCTGGCACCTGTAGTCCACCTGCAAAGAATAGTAATATTGTTCTTTACAGGTGGCCTACAGGTCCCAGCAAGCCTGCCCCAGCATGCTGGCACTTGGAGAACCACAAGTGCCAGCATGCCCGGACATAAAGGGCCCGCTGGCACCTGTAGTCCACCTGTAGTCCACCTGTAAAGAAAATATTTAAAAAAAAACACAACACATTCTTTAAAAAATTCTTTATTAAACTGGGTCTTCACCTGGGGGCGGCGGCCTTTAAGCTCTTTTGCATGGCTGCCGCCTTCCCAGGGCTTCCGGCGTCTTCACCTGGGAGGGCGCCACCTCCCCAGGGCTTCTGGGGTCTTCCTCCGGCGTCTTCACCTGGTGGGCGGCGGCTGCTAAGCTCTTTTGCATAGCCGCCGCCCATCCAGGACTTCCACGACGTCTTCACCTGGGAGGCGGCGGCCTTTAAGCTCTTTTGCATGGCCGCCGCCTTCCCAGGACTTCCAGCATCTTCACCTGGTGGGCGGCGGCTGCTAAGCTCTTTTGCATAGCCGCCGTCCATCCAGGACTTCCACGGCGTCTTCAGGAGCTCTTCTCCGCTCCTCCTCCGCCGTCGGACTGACAGCCGCTGCCTCGCGCTGACTTATATAAGTCAGCGGGAGGGGGCGGGGCGATGACGCGGCGAGCCATGATTGGCTCGCGGCGGCCATCTTGAATTTCAAAAATGACGCTGAGGCGCCATTTTTGAAATGGGTACCGCTTCCGCTGCCAAAACTCTGCTACCGCCGCCGCTACCGCCGCCCGCCTCTCCGCATCCCGTACCTCCGCATCCCGTACCTCCGCCGCCCGGCCCGCCGCTTCCCGAACCTCCACCGCCGCACCTCCGCAGGTACCGATGCCGCCCCATACAGTGATTGACAGCGGATCCAGTGACGGATCCGCTGGCCAATCACTGTGGCCTCACTCACAGGGACGTGCTTTCATAGGTTGAAAGCACGTCCCTGTAGGAAAGCGGCACCACTAATGGTGCCGCTTTCCCATGTTATTTCAATGGGCTTTTCCAGCCCATTGCTAGGGCCCGCCTGTGCCCGCCCCCCGCTCCCCATACTTTTACTAATCACTACGGGAGGCACCACGATCGGTGCCTCCCAAAGTGATTTTAACATATATAATGATAGGTAAAATAATAAAGAAGATACTTATGTGTCATAAGTATCTTCTTTGTATTATTTTACTCAATAATGACAGGGGAGGCACTGCCTCCCCTGCCTCCCCTGACTGCACGTCCCTGGTATATAGAGGTGTATATATGTGTGTGGTGTGTAGTGTATAGGGGTGTATATGTGTGTGTGGTGTGTAGTATATAGGGTTGTATATGTGTGCGCTGTGTAGTGTATAGGGGTGTATGTGTGTGGTGTGTAGTATGTAGGGGTGTATATGTGTGTGGTGTGTAGTATATAGAGGTGTATATGTGTGTGGTGTGTAGTATATAGGGGTGTATGTGTGTGTGGGGTGTAGTATGTAGGGGTGTATATGTGTGTGCTGTGTAGTATATAGGGGTGTATATATGTGTGCGCTGTGTAGTATACAGGGGTGTATGTGTGTGGTGTGCAGTATATAGGGGTGTACTGTATACGTGTGTGGTGTGTAGTATATAGGGGTGTGTGTGGTGTGTAGTACTGTATATAATGGTGTATATATTTGTGCGCTGTGTGGTATATAGTGGTGTATATGTGTGTGGTGTGTAGTGTATAGGGGTGTATATGTGTGGTGTGTAGTATATAGGGTTGTATATGTGTGCGCTGTGTAGTATATATGGGTGTATGTGTGTGGTGTGTAGTATGTAGGGGTGTATATGTGTGTGGTGTGTAGTATGAAGGGGTGTATATTAGAGATGAGCGCCTGAAATTTTTCGGGTTTTGTGTTTTGGTTTTGGGTTCGGTTCCGCGGCCGTGTTTTGGGTTCGAACGCGTTTTGGCAAAACCTCACCGAATTTTTTTTGTCGGATTCGGGTGTGTTTTGGATTCGGGTGTTTTTTTCAAAAAACACTAAAAAACAGCTTAAATCATAGAATTTGGGGGTCATTTTGATCCCAAAGTATTATTAACCTCAAAAACCATAATTTACACTCATTTTCAGTCTATTCTGAATACCTCACACCTCACAATATTATTTTTAGTCCTAAAATTTGCACCGAGGTCGCTGTGTGAGTAAGATAAGCGACCCTAGTGGCCGACACAAACACCGGGCCCATCTAGGAGTGGCACTGCAGTGTCACGCAGGATGTCCCTTCCAAAAAACCCTCCCCAAACAGCACATGACGCAAAGAAAAAAAGAGGCGCAATGAGGTAGCTGTGTGAGTAAGATTAGCGACCCTAGTGGCCGACACAAACACCGGGCCCATCTAGGAGTGGCACTGCAGTGTCACGCAGGATGTCCCTTCCAAAAAACCCTCCCCAAACAGCACATGACGCAAAGAAAAAAAGAGGCGCAATGAGGTAGCTGACTGTGTGAGTAAGATTAGCGACCCTAGTGGCCGACACAAACACCGGGCCCATCTAGGAGTGGCACTGCAGTGTCACGCAGGATGTCCCTTCCAAAAAACCCTCCCCAATCAGCACATGATGCAAAGAAAAAGAAAAGAAAAAAGAGGTGCAAGATGGAATTGTCCTTGGGCCCTCCCACCCACCCTTATGTTGTATAAACAAAACAGGACATGCACACTTTAACCAACCCATCATTTCAGTGACAGGGTCTGCCACACGACTGTGACTGATATGACGGGTTGGTTTGGACCCCCCCCAAAAAAGAAGCAATTAATCTCTCCTTGCACAAACTGGCTCTACAGAGGCAAGATGTCCACCTCATCTTCACCCTCCGATATATCACCGTGTACATCCCCCTCCTCACAGATTATCAATTCGTCCCCACTGGAATCCACCATCTCAGCTCCCTGTGTACTTTGTGGAGGCAATTGCTGCTGGTCAATGTCTCCGCGGAGGAATTGATTATAATTCATTTTAATGAACATCATCTTCTCCACATTTTCTGGATGTAACCTCGTACGCCGATTGCTGACAAGGTGAGCGGCGGCACTAAACACTCTTTCGGAGTACACACTTGTGGGAGGGCAACTTAGGTAGAATAAAGCCAGTTTGTGCAAGGGCCTCCAAATTGCCTCTTTTTCCTGCCAGTATAAGTACGGACTGTGTGACGTGCCTACTTGGATGCGGTCACTCATATAATCCTCCACCATTCTATCAATGTTGAGAGAATCATATGCAGTGACAGTAGACGACATGTCCGTAATCGTTGTCAGGTCCTTCAGTCCGGACCAGATGTCAGCATCAGCAGTCGCTCCAGACTGCCCTGCATCACCGCCAGCGGGTGGGCTCGGAATTCTGAGCCTTTTCCTCGCACCCCCAGTTGCGGGAGAATGTGAAGGAGGAGATGTTGACAGGTCGCGTTCCGCTTGACTTGACAATTTTGTCACCAGCAGGTCTTTCAACCCCAGCAGACCTGTGTCTGCCGGAAAGAGAGATCCAAGGTAGGCTTTAAATCTAGGATCGAGCACGGTGGCCAAAATGTAGTGCTCTGATTTCAACAGATTGACCACCCGTGAATCCTTGTTAAGCGAATTAAGGGCTGCATCCACAAGTCCCACATGCCTAGCGGAATCGCTCCCTTTTAGATCCTTCTTCAATGCCTCCAGCTTCTTCTGCAAAAGCCTGATGAGGGGAATGACCTGACTCAGGCTGGCAGTGTCTGAACTGACTTCACGTGTGGCAAGTTCAAAGGGCATCAGAACCTTGCACAACGTTGAAATCATTCTCCACTGCACTTGAGACAGGTGCATTCCACCTACTATATCGTGCTCAATTGTATAGGCTTGAATGGCCTTTTGCTGCTCCTCCAACCTCTGAAGCATATAGAGGGTTGAATTCCACCTCGTTACCACTTCTTGCTTCAGATGATGGCAGGGCAGGTTCAGTAGTTTTTGGTGGTGCTCCAGTCTTCTGTACGTGGTGCCTGTACGCCGAAAGTGTCCCGCAATTTTTCTGGCCACCGACAGCATCTCTTGCACGCCCCTGTCGTTTTTTAAAAAATTCTGCACCACCAAATTCAAGGTATGTGCAAAACATGGGACGTGCTGGAATTTGCCCATATTTAATGCACACACAATATTGCTGGCGTTGTCCGATGCCACAAATCCACAGGAGAGTCCAATTGGGGTAAGCCATTCCGCGATGATCTTCCTCAGTTGCCGTAAGAGGTTTTCAGCTGTGTGCGTATTCTGGAAAGCGGTGATACAAAGCGTAGCCTGCCTAGGAAAGAGTTGGCGTTTGCGAGATGCTGCTACTGGTGCCGCCGCTGCTGTTCTTGCGGCGGGAGTCCATACATCTACCCAGTGGGCTGTCACAGTCATATAGTCCTGACCCTGCCCTGCTCCACTTGTCCACATGTCCGTGGTTAAGTGGACATTGGGTACAACTGCATTTTTTAGGACACTGGTGAGTCTTTTTCTGACGTCCGTGTACATTCTCGGTATCGCCTGCCTAGAGAAGTGGAACCTAGATGGTATTTGGTAACGGGGGCACACTGCCTCAATAAATTGTCTAGTTCCCTGTGAACTAACGGCGGATACCGGACGCACGTCTAACACCAACATAGTTGTCAAGGACTCAGTTATCCGCTTTGCAGTAGGATGACTGCTGTGATATTTCATCTTCCTCGCAAAGGACTGTTGAACAGTCAATTGCTTACTGGAAGTAGTACAAGTGGGCTTACGACTTCCCCTCTGGGATGACCATCGACTCCCAGCGGCAACAACAGCAGCGCCAGCAGCAGTAGGCGTTACACGCAAGGATGCATCGGAGGAATCCCAGGCAGGAGAGGACTCGTCAGAATTGTCAGTGACATGGCCTGCAGGACTATTGGCATTCCTGGGGAAGGAGGAAATTGACACTGAGGGAGTTGGTGGGGTGGTTTGCGTGAGCTTGGTTACAAGAGGAAGGGATTTACTGGTCAGTGGACTGCTTCCGCTGTCACCCAAAGTTTTTGAACTTGTCACTGACTTATTATGAATGCGCTGCAGGTGACGTATAAGGGAGGATGTTCCGAGGTGGTTAACGTCCTTACCCCTACTTATTACAGCTTGACAAAGGGAACACACGGCTTGACACCTGTTGTCCGCATTTCTGGTGAAATACCTCCACACCGAAGAGCTGATTTTTTTGGTATTTTCACCTGGCATGTCAACGGCCATATTCCTCCCACGGACAACAGGTGTCTCCCCGGGTGCCTGACTTAAACAAACCACCTCACCATCAGAATCCTCCTGGTCAATTTCCTCCCCAGCGCCAGCAACACCCATATCCTCCTCATCCTGGTGTACTTCAACACTGACATCTTCAATCTGACTATCAGGAACTGGACTGCGGGTGCTCCTTCCAGCACTTGCAGGGGGCGTGCAAATGGTGGAAGGCGCATGCTCTTCACGTCCAGTGTTGGGAAGGTCAGGCATCGCAACCGACACAATTGGACTCTCCTTGTGGATTTGGGATTTCGAAGAATGCACAGTTCTTTGCTGTGCTGCTTTTGCCAGCTTGAGTCTTTTCATTTTTCTAGCGAGAGGCTGAGTGCTTCCATCCTCATGTGAAGCTGAACCACTAGCCATGAACATAGGCCAGGGCCTCAGCCGTTCCTTGCCACTCCGTGTGGTAAATGGCATATTGGCAAGTTTACGCTTCTCCTCCGACAATTTTATTTTAGGTTTTGGAGTCCTTTTTTTACTGATATTTGGTGTTTTGGATTTGACATGCTCTGTACTATGACATTGGGCATCGGCCTTGGCAGACGACGTTGCTGGCATTTCATCGTCTCGGCCATGACTAGTGGCAGCAGCTTCAGCACGAGGTGGAAGTGGATCTTGATCTTTCCCTAATTTTGGAACCTCAACATTTTTGTTCTCCATATTTTAATAGGCACAACTAAAAGGCACCTCAGGTAAACAATGGAGATGGATGGATTGGATACTAGTATACAATTATGGACGGGCTGCCGAGTGCCGACACAGAGGTAGCCACAGCCGTGAACTACCGCACTGTACTGTGTCTGCTGCTAATATATAGACTGGTTGATAAAGAGATAGTATACTCGTAACTAGTATGTATGTATAAAGAAAGAAAAAAAAACCACGGTTAGGTGGTATATACAATTATGGACGGGCTGCCGAGTGCCGACACAGAGGTAGCCACAGCCGTGAACTACCGCACTGTACTGTGTCTGCTGCTAATATATAGACTGGTTGATAAAGAGATAGTATACTCGTAACTAGTATGTATGTATAAAGAAAGAAAAAAAAACCACGGTTAGGTGGTATATACAATTATGGACGGGCTGCCGAGTGCCGACACAGAGGTAGCCACAGCCGTGAACTACCGCACTGTACTGTGTCTGCTGCTAATATATAGACTGGTTGATAAAGAGATAGTATACTCGTAACTAGTATGTATGTATAAAGAAAGAAAAAAAAACCACGGTTAGGTGGTATATACAATTATGGACGGGCTGCCGAGTGCCGACACAGAGGTAGCCACAGCCGTGAACTACCGCACTGTACTGTGTCTGCTGCTAATATATAGACTGGTTGATAAAGAGATAGTATACTCGTAACTAGTATGTATGTATAAAGAAAGAAAAAAAAACCACGGTTAGGTGGTATATACAATTATGGACGGGCTGCCGAGTGCCGACACAGAGGTAGCCACAGCCGTGAACTACCGCACTGTACTGTGTCTGCTGCTAATATATAGACTGGTTGATAAAGAGATAGTATACTCGTAACTAGTATGTATGTATAAAGAAAGAAAAAAAAACCACGGTTAGGTGGTATATACAATTATGGACGGGCTGCCGAGTGCCGACACAGAGGTAGCCACAGCCGTGAACTACCGCACTGTACTGTGTCTGCTGCTAATATATAGACTGGTTGATAAAGAGATAGTATACTCGTAACTAGTATGTATGTATAAAGAAAGAAAAAAAAACCACGGTTAGGTGGTATATACAATTATGGACGGGCTGCCGAGTGCCGACACAGAGGTAGCCACAGCCGTGAACTACCGCACTGTACTGTGTCTGCTGCTAATATAGACTGGTTGATAAAGAGATAGTATACTCGTAACTAGTATGTATGTATAAAGAAAGAAAAAAAAACCACGGTTAGGTGGTATATACAATTATGGACGGGCTGCCGAGTGCCGACACAGAGGTAGCCACAGCCGTGAACTACCGCACTGTACTGTGTCTGCTGCTAATATAGACTGGTTGATAAAGAGATAGTATACTACTAATATTATATATACTGGTGGTCAGGTCACTGGTCACTAGTCACACTGGCAGTGGCACTCCTGCAGCAAAAGTGTGCACTGTTTAATTTTAATATAATATTATGTACTCCTGGCTCCTGCTATAACCTATAACTGGCACTGCAGTAGTGCTCCCCAGTCTCCCCCACAATTATAAGCTGTGTGAGCTGAGCAGTCAGACAGATATATAATATATATAGATGATGCAGCACACTGGCCTGAGCCTGAGCAGTGCACACAGATATGGTATGTGACTGACTGAGTCACTGTGTGTATCGCTTTTTTCAGGCAGAGAACGGATATATTAAATAAACTGCACTGTGTGTCTGGTGGTCACTCACTATATAATATATTATGTACTCCTGGCTCCTGCTATAACCTATAACTGGCACTGCAGTAGTGCTCCCCAGTCTCCCCCACAATTATAAGCTGTGTGAGCTGAGCAGTCAGACAGATATATATAATATTATATATAGATAATAGATGATGCAGCACACTGGCCTGAGCCTGAGCAGTGCACACAGATATGGTATGTGACTGAGTCACTGTGTGCTGTGTATCGCTTTTTTCAGGCAGAGAACGGATTATAAATAAAACTGGTGGTCACTATCAGCAAAACTCTGCACTGTACTGAGTACTCCTAATGCTCCCCAAAATTAGTAAATCAAGTGTCTCTCTAATCTATTCTAAACGGAGAGGACGCCAGCCACGTCCTCTCCCTATCAATCTCAATGCACGTGTGAAAATGGCGGCGACGCGCGGCTCCTTATATAGAATCCGAGTCTCGCGATAGAATCCGAGCCTCGCGAGAATCCGACAGCGTCATGATGACGTTCGGGCGCGCTCGGGTTAACCGAGCAAGGCGGGAAGATCCGAGTCGCTCGGACCCGTGAAAAAAAACATGAAGTTCTGGCGGGTTCGGATTCAGAGAAACCGAACCCGCTCATCTCTAGTGTATATGTGTGTGCTGTGTAGTATATAGGGGTGTATATATGTGTGCGCTGTGTAGTATACAGGGGTGTATGTGTGTGGTGTGCAGTATATAGGGGTGTACTGTATACGTGTGTGGTGTGTAGTATATAGGGGTGTGTGTGGTGTGTAGTACTGTATATAATGGTGTATATATTTGTGCGCTGTGTGGTATATAGTGGTGTATATGTGTGTGGTGTGTAGTGTATAGGGGTGTATATGTGTGGTGTGTAGTATATAGGGTTGTATATGTGTGCGCTGTGTAGTATATATGGGTGTATGTGTGTGGTGTGTAGTATGTAGGGGTGTATATGTGTGTGGTGTGTAGTATGAAGGGGTGTATATGTGTGTGGTGTGTAGTATATAGGGGTGTATATGTGTGCGCTGTGTAGTATATAGGGGTGTATGTGTGTGGTGTGCAGTATATAGGGGTGTATACGTGTGTGGTGTGTAGTATATAGGGGTGTATATGTGTACGCTGTGTAGTATATAGGGGTGTATATGTGTGCGCTGTGTAGTATATAGGGGTGTATGTGTGTGGTGTGCAGTATATAGGGGTGTATACGTGTGTGGTGTGTAGTATATAGGGGTGTATATGTGTACGCTGTGTAGTATATAGGGGTGTAGGGATCAGTACTAAATCCCACTAGACGTGATCCCGGTGGTCGAAATACTGACGTCGGAATCCGGACCACACAATCTCAACAGGGGTGGCGAGCGGAACGCAGCCCCTTGCGGACTCGCTGTGGGCACACTAATTTATTCTCCCTCTATGGGTGTCGTGGACACCCACGGAGGGAGAATATGTCGGGATTGTGCCGGTCGGGATTCCGGCGTCGATATTTCGACCGCCAGGATTCCGTCCGGCGGGATCTTGACCACATCCCGGGGTGTATGTGTGTGGTGTATATGTGTGTGGTGTGTAGTATATAGGGGTGTATATGTGTGTGGTGTGTAGTATATAGGGGTGTATATGTGTGTGTGGTGTGTAGTATATAGGGATGTATGGGTGTGTTGTGTAGTACTGTATATAATGTTGTATATATGTGTGAGGTGACAATGCTAAATTCCTTTGTCGTATAACAACCCTTTATGAAGCTAAGAACACTGTACGCTGTTTACTTAAGAAGTACCGTAATGGTACGCTAGTTGCGTAACGATCGCTCAGCCGTAGGCGAGACGCTCAAGCGTCACGTTCGCTCACGGCCCAGCGATCACAGGACACGTTATTGGTTATGTCTAGGGTAATGATTCGCTATGGCGTAGCTTACGCTCGAGACCACGAGGAGGTCACCAGCGATGCAGACGCTCACAACACTATACCTTTATGATAAAACCTTATACCAATGAAATACACTGAATACCTTAATGTGAGTACAGGGTGTAAGTGCAACCTTGTGTAACCTGACTAACTACAACGCTGCTTGAGCGTCACCGACACTCAAGTGAACACTTAACACTATAGGAAATACACAGATGCTGGTTTAGGTTCCAAAGCCTATTAACTGTATTATATCTAATATACTTGTAAAAGGGGATAACAGTACAAATGATACACTACAATATAACAGAGACTTCCTAACCACAGAACTAAACAATAAATACAAAAAGACAATACTACACTGACCTAAATGCAATACAATACAATGCTATAATACTATGAGAGATATAAGAGAAAAGAGGAGAGAGAGAGATAGAGAGAGAGAGAGATAGAGAGAGAAAGAGAGAGATTGGCTCACAGAAAGACAATGATTACGGAGAGAAACTTACGCACAAAGGGTATGATCGCCTGCGCCTCGATATCCAGCTCCCGGCTATCAGCAGATAACCGTTGATGAGAGAGTGAGAGCTGGATGTGGTCGGCCTGCCTATTTATGCCCCACACACAATGCAATCTCCTGGTCCTACAATCCCATTGTCCATTGGCCGAAGGAATTCGGCCCTGCATCATAACAAAAGGTCATAGGGTGATTCATACAGGTGGGCTGTGACGATTTCCAACAGCTCAGGTGGGTGGGAAACTGGGTTTCCCGCCGCATACCTGAGTATGTGTAATTAATAGAAATGGACATAAACTTCTTATGTCCATAACTATTCGCACGAGCGATTAATACGCTCCAAACCAACACCGGAATATTGCTAATTAAATACTCTTCCGATGGGTACCAAACACTGCTGTATGATTTCTGTTAGACCCTTCGTACGATATAAAGAGGGATTCCTCAGCTCTGGGACATTGTATTTTAACCAAACTTTCAGAATCTATCAAAGGGACCATGATCTATAAACTACATTAATTGTGAACATTTGTAACGAATGAGTCGCACGCTACGACTATATAAACTCTACCGTAAATACGCATACCGCGCCTGCGAGTGCACGCTATTGCGGGTATGCGCCTCCACGGGAGAGCGTACGCACGCGCAGCGCGGACCAGTGTGCGGTGCAAATATGGCAACGTGCATTGAGACATTTTTCTGACTTTGACAGTCCACCCTTTGGCAGTCAATAATAACTGCCACAAAACATTTAAGGAGAAAAATGTAAGTCAGGGGTTAATTGATTTCCATGGTTGGGTAGGGGAGAAGAGTGGAGTAGGTGTGAAGAGGGTATGACCTAGTGAGAAAGCAGAAGCATGTGTGTATGAGTCCATGTTTGGAGGGTCATGTATCATCGTGCCGTACGTGTGGTAAATCAAGCTTCGAGGTATTGCGAAGTATACATTTGAATTCCTTCTTATCCTGTGGTACAGGTCTGTGGATGGGCTGTCAAACTTTACCGAGCTCTTTTCGGATTTTGAACAAAATGGGGAGCACATTTTAGTTGATGATACATGAGTGGGGGAGGTATGTGGTTGCTGATATCTGTGCCTGTATTCCCTATCGTCTATGTGTGTCATTACCTGAGGGTTGTAGAGATGAAGATAAAGAACACTTACGAAAAATGCAATGATATTCTATGTCAGGGAAATGTACATCTGTTGTTGAAGTTGTGTTCGGTATCTGTTGAGAGTCGTCTTCTTTGCGCTGTTTTGCTCCTTAGGCATGAGCAACAAGCTTTGTCAGTGCCATCAGATTTACAAAAATGTTGGGCTAGCGTGAGTTTAAAAATACTAGGGAAACTGGGGATCCATGGCAAAGTTCATCAAGTGTCCATATTTAAAGTTGTCAAATCTTCTTCTTTGGTCAATCCGTTGTCTGTATAGCGTCTCGTCAACTTCCTCGTCCAAGGGGGTCTTTGTATCTTGGAGAAAAGCAGAAAAACAGGTGAAAGAAACGGACCGTATAATCGCATTTTCATCACATTCTGGTTTCTATCATTGGGTCATAAATCAAATCCAGGTTAATTACGGTTTCCTCACTCCTCAAGCTCATCACTTTTGTACTTTGTTTGCACCTCATTAAAGCCTGCCCGCATCTAAATATCAATCCAATCGATATAACGACACCCAAGATACATAGTAGAAACTTTCCAACATCCATTATGACTCCTTGAGCCCACTCTCCCAAACCGGAGAACCAATTTCGCGGGTTCAACCATGACACCCAACTAGTCAGCTCATTACCTACAGCAGCAAGGGTGAGATTGTGTTTTCGACGAAATTCCCACTTCAATTGGAGAATATCATCCATCTTTTGGTCTATGACCTCTACCGGATCCTCGGTGCTATTCGTGATATACGTGCAACACTTTATGCCGTACTGTGTTGCCAATGTAACACAATATCCGCCTGTTACTGCTGTAAGATAATTAAGAACCATCCTATGCTGAACTAGTTCTGTTTTATAAGCTTGAAGTTCTCTTCCAGTGTATCTAAACGTGTCATCATACATTTCAGTGATATTATCTAACAAATTGGCGAGTGCGGAAATGTATCTATAATTCATCACTCCCCGAGCGGTACGAGTGAAATCTAACGCTACCAGAACCTGAATCCCAGTGGATTCATGGATAAGATCGGAGGCCGGATGCTCTAACCTTTCTGACAGTTGTCTTTTAACTCGGTGCTCGTAATGAGTGTGAGTATAAGGAGCTTGGGCACCACGGTGTATGTCCTTCATTTTGTCATGTGTAACAGTCATCACTTCAGGCAATACTTTTCCAATATAACACAATCCTTCAGAGTTTGGGGCAAGCCACTTGTACGCCTTTCTCCCGCATATGAAATATGCATCATCGGGGAGAACATATGGGACGGAGAAGGACATGACCATGTTACAAACCTTCCAGGTGAAATCTCCTGACCCTAATTCTTCCATCTGCCTAATGCACGTATCGGTTTGTACGATATGTGCACAGTATCCTGGTGATACCTCTCCAACTCTAGTAATCCTATTTCCTAAGGTATATCGATACCGGAAAGATTTTCCTCTACTGGCTATGTGGCGTACGAGCTCTGTATCTGTAGGCATTCTATCTGCTCTGTGTGAAAAGGTCATGGTAAGGTTGCTCCATGACACTTCCCAATTTCCCGGTTTTCTGGGATTGGAGATGTTAAAACATAAGAGGGACCTATCCACATGGTATTGGTGGAGCTTCAAACTAGGAGGGCTGGAGATGTTAAACCTCCGGTCCACCGGTCTCCCACCACTTAGCTCAAGTACCTCCCCTAACGTTAAAGGAAATGGTACTAGCCCTGATTTGCTGTGACCCTGAGGTACTTGAGAGCATACCCAACAATCTGTTTGGTTTAACACGTTACCCACTAAGGAGTGATAGTCACTCAATGGATGCCGGTCTATATGGATATTAAAACTAGATTGGCATTTCTTTATGCATCCATCTTCAACCAGATTATCACAGAGCCTACAGATACAATTTTCTTCAGCTAACAATCCATCACAATTTCTTCTATCGGATCGTTTTCTGATACTCGCCTTTGCTTGTTGGTTTGGTTGATCTTGGAAAACTACGCCTCCATCATCATAATCGGAACCCATTCCAGAACCTCTTTCGACCTCTATGGTACTCTCGCCGGAACAGACTGCTCTGGTCAACATCATGGTTAACATCAAAATCCGGATCACAGTCTCTTGGGGCAAGTCCATCTTTGAGGAGGAAATAGAGAAGAATGAGAAGGGGAAAAAAGAAATTTTAAGGGAGAGGGGCTGGGAAGTGGAGAAAAACAATAAAAGGGAGAAGGGAGTCGACAACTGCTTTCGGTCTTCAAGGCTCAGGTGCCGCCTCAGTCCTCCTGGAACAGACACTCCAGTGATACAACCTCTACCGTCTGTTCCTTATCACGGGACTTCTCTGGATCAGCAACCTTTTTGCAGTGGGATGAATGGACCCAAGTCTCTCTCTCAGCAACCTTCAATGCTGTGGTGCTAGTCAATAAGACCTGGTATGGTCCTTCCCATCTATCAATAAGACAACCTGAGCGTAGAAAATTTCGTATCATTACATAATCCCCAGGTTCAATGTCATGACAATTACTATCTGGTAAATCAGGAATCATCAACTTCAGATTATCATTTTGATTCCTCAACTGCTTACTCATGTTAATCAAGTACTTTACAGTTACTTCATTGTTACATTTCAAATCATCCTGAGGGTTAATCATGACATGCGGTTGTCGACCAAACAAGATTTCAAAAGGAGACAGATTAAGAGGGGACCTGGGAGTGGTTCTGATGCTATACAAAACAATGGGTAAAGCTTCTGGCCACGTCAATCCTGTCTCTGCCATTACTTTACTCAATTTATTTTTAATAGTGCTGTTCACTCTTTCGACCTTCGCACTCGCCTGTGGACGGTACGGAGTGTGCAGCTTGCTATCAATACCCATCAACTTACACATTCCTTGAAAGACATCACCTGTAAAATGGGTACCCCTATCACTTTCAATGATTCTAGGGATACCATATCTACATACAAATTCCTGCACAATTTTCTTAGCTGTAAACATAGCGGTATTTGTAGCTGCTGGAAAAGCTTCGACCCAATTCGAGAAAACATCTATACAGACAAGTACATATTTCAAATTTCTACATGGGGGTAATTGAATGAAGTCAATTTGTATTACCTGGAAAGGGCCGCCGGCAGGTGGGATATGGGATGGTTCTGTAGGTATTGCTTTTCCAATATTCTTTCTCAGACAGGTAAGGCATGACATTGCTCTTTTACCCGCATGAGAGGAGAATCCTGGGGCGCACCAGTATGCTCTTACCAATTTGCACATCCCCTCCTTGCCTAGATGAGTCAGCCCGTGAGCTGCTTCAGCCAGGCATGGAAGGTATGCCCTGGGGGCCACTGGTTTACCATGTCCATCCGTCCAGAGCCCTGAGGACTCCTGGCCATATCCCTTTGCCTTCCAGACTGCTCTTTCCTGTGTGGAACACAAATTCTGCATCTCACACAACTTTTGTGTGTTGATGGTATTAAATACCATCAGTTGTGTGGTGTCTGTCTGTATGGGGGTAGCAGCTGCAAGCTTTGCGGCTTCGTCTGCTCGGCTGTTACCAAGGGATACTGGGTCTTGGCTATATGTATGTGCTTTACATTTGATAACAGCCACTCTGTCGGGTTCCTGTATCGCTGTTAGAAGCCTTTTTATGTGAGCTGCATGCGCTATCGGTGTACCAGCTGCCGTCATGAAATTTCTGAGCCGCCATAGCGCTCCGAAATCATGGACTACCCCGAACGCGTATCTGAAATCGGTGTAGATATTGGCTGACTTACCCTTAGCCAATTCACATGCTCTGGTTAGGGCGACCAGTTCAGCAACCTGGGCTGAGTGAGGTGGGCCTAGCGGTTCCGCTTCTATGGTGTCTTGGTCATCTACGACTGCGTATCCAGTACACAAGTCTCCCGAGTCTGACTGTCTGTGACAACTACCGTCCGTGTAGAACGTGAGTTCTGCATCTTCCAGTGGATTGTCACTGATGTCAGGCCTTGCGGTAAAATTTTGGGTCAAATATTCCATACAATCATGTGTATCTTCCTTTGCATTAAATCCTCCTTCCCCATCACTCTCACCTTCCACCCTTTGTGTCTGACCAGGCACACCTGGGAGAAATGTTGCAGGATTTAATGCGCTGCATCTCCTTATGGTGATGTTTACGGGGGCCATTAATGCCAATTCCCATCTTGTAAACCTTGCTGATGAGACGTGTCTGGTTTGGGCAGAATTCAATAAGGCAGATACCGCATGCGGTGTATGGATTGTGAGGTTGTGGCCTAGCACGACATCTTCGCTTTTCGTCACTAGCAATGCTATCGCCGCAACGCTACGCAAGCATGTGGGGAGGGATCGCGCTACCGTGTCTAGCTGAGCGCTGTAGTATGCAATTGGCCTGCTGGCATCACCGTGTTTTTGTGTTAGTACACCTGCTGCGCACCCAGCACTTTCTGTTCCGTATAGTTCAAAGGGTTTCCCATAGTCTGGCATACCTAGTGCTGGTGCCTGCGTTAGGCACTGTTTGAGTCTCTCAAATGCTGTTTCAGATTCGTCTGTATGCGAAATCCGATCAGGTTTGTTTGAAGAGACCATTTCCTGCAAAGGTAGCGCCAATATGGAAAACACTGGGATCCAATTACGGCAATACCCACACATTCCTAAAAACGTCCTGATCTGTTGCTGGGTTTGTGGCAGTGTCATGTCTCTAATGGCTTGGATTCTATCAGCAGTCAGGTGTCTCAGTCCTTGTGTTAGACAGTGTCCCAAATATTTTACCTTAGCTTGGCATAATTGCAACTTGTCTTTGGAAACCTTGTGACCTGTGTCTGAAAGATGAAACAGGAGCTGTTTCGTATCCTTCAGAGATGTTTCCAGTGAATCTGAACACAGTAATAAATCGTCCACATACTGTATCAATACTGATCCACTGTCTGGTTGGAAAGACTGTAAACAATCATGCAAAGCCTGAGAAAATATACTTGGACTATCTATGAAACCTTGGGGTAACCGAGTCCACGTGTATTGGACTCCTCTGTATGTAAATGCAAACAAATATTGGCTGTCAGGGTGCAGAGGTACCGAAAAGAATGCGGAGCAGAGGTCAATAACAGTGAAAAATTTGGCAGTGGGAGGAATTTGCATTAGGATGACAGCTGGATTAGGCACTACCGGGAACTGACTCTCAACTATTTTGTTAATCCCCCTTAGATCCTGCACTAGCCTGTAACCCCTCCCCCCACTCTTTTTAACAGGGAAGATGGGACTATTTGCTGTGCTGGACGTTCTTACTAGAATGCCCTGTTGTAGCAAGCGCTCTATTACGGGAAAAACTCCTAGCTCCACCTCTGGCTTCAGAGGATACTGTGGGATTTTTGGAGCTATCCTACCATCTTTTACTTGCACAACTACTGGAGCTACGTTTGCCATTAATCCAGTGTCCTGTCCATCTTTTGTCCAAAGCGACTCTGGTATCTGAGATGTCATCTCTTCTACTTGGGATGGATTCCTATTTGTCATAATGGAATGTGACATTAATTTTGATGGGGAGTCTAACATGTCTCGTACTTCCTGAGCGTGATTCTCAGGGATGTCCAAGAATACACCTTCAGGAGTACAATAAATGACGCAACCCATTTTACATAGTAAGTCTCTTCCCAGGAGATTAGTTGGTGCAGATGCAGCCAGCAAAAAGGAATGCTTGGTATGCAAAGGCCCTATTGTAATCTCGGCTGGTTTGCTAACAGGGTAGTGCTGGACTACTCCTGTTACTCCCATGGCTGGAATTGTCCTACCAGTGGTTCTCATGCCCACTGTCGAATTTATCACTGACTTGGCCGCCCCTGTGTCTACAAGAAAGTTTAAAGTTTTACCAGCTACATTGATTGCAATCTCTGGTTCGCTTCCAAGACTAGCAATCAACTTAACTGGCTGTAGATTACAGGTATGGCCATACCCCTATTGGGTATGCTGACCTCCCTGAATCCCGCTGGCAGCAACTACTTGTGAGGGAGTTAGCTGGGAACTACCAGAGGCATGCCAATCTCTGTTCGGGGGATATCTTTTTGTTTCCCCTGTATGTGGCTCAAAACTCCGCCTCTGTGGACCCTGCTCCCAATGTCGTGTGTTGTGTTGTTGTCTAGGGGGTTGAAAAGATCTTTGTACATTCTTTGTTCTACATTCTCGTGCAAAGTGTCCCGGTCTGTTACAAGAAAAACATGTTATTACACTTGCCTTACCCACAGGATTCGGTGGTACATACGCAGGCTGCCTTGTGGTCAGCGCCTGTATACTTACGGACATCAACTTATCACTTTGCGACTCTCTGTGCCTAGTGATGTTTCTGTCGTGATCAATAGCAGCCTCTCTCAAGCCGGACACTGACAGACCTCGCCAGCATGGTTGCGTGGTCTGAACCCTAGTCTTTAATGTTTCTTTCAAACCATCCATCAGTACAGATACTGCTACTTCTCGATGGTTTGGGTTGGTCTTAATGTCTTCTATACCAGTGTACTTTGCCATTTCTAATAGTGCCCGGTGAAAATATTCTGTTGCCGTTTCGGACTCCTTTTGCTTAATGGAAAATATTTTATTCCATTTAACAACGGCTGGGAAATACTCTTTTAGCTGTAAATTTATCCTTTTTACATTATCCTTGTTGTACACGTCTGTAAGCGGTACATCTTTATCCAATGCACAATCAGCTAAAAACTGAGTTGCATCAACATTGGAAGGTAAACAAGCTCTTAGCAGTATCTGCCAATCCTTGTTGTTGGGTTCTACAGTGTTACCTAGATCCCTGATGTATTTTTGGCTAGCAACTAAATCCTTTCTGGGGTCAGGAAATTCGGACACTATTGTTCTTAATTCCATTCTGGAAAATGGAGTGTACATGGCAATGTTCCTTATGGGAGTGGCTCCAGACACATCTGTTTTTCCATTGGGAACTGCTATTACCCTTACAGGAGCAATTCTAACAGCCTCTTCCTGTGTAGATTCTACAGCTTGTTGTGGTACAATTGTTTCAGTGTAGTGCATGGTGCCGTACTTACCCGTTGACACGACCTCACCTATCCCTCCGCTAGGGGCTTTCACTAATCTCGTGGGTGTCGCTGTGCCTACTGTGGTTTCTGCTATGGTGGCTGCAAGAGAGAGAGCTGAAATTGTTGCTGAATCGTCTTCTTGATCACACTCCTGAGGAAGGTTCAAAACAGGGTACATCTTGCACGGGTTAATACTTGCATGAGTTATTTGGTTAACATCATTAACATTTACAGTGTTACTAAGAGTTTGTGTTTTACAACCCAGTGCGTTTCTCTCCGCAATCAACCTCTCTCCTGCAATGTATGGTGGAGGAGGAGCTGTGGCAATCAACTTCCTGACTGCCCCAGATCCTGCCGCCAGAGCCAAACCTCTCTGTATCTCACCTTCCTGGTGCCATAACTGTAAACAATCATGATGTTGAATTCGTCTCTTTGTTGATTTTACGAGACATATCCTCCTCCTTAAATTTTGTAACACTTCTGGACTGAAGCTACCTATTCTTGGGAATTTGTCCCTGTCTTGTACAGTCATTCTCTCCCATTCATCACATAAAGATTCGGTGTGAATTCCATATTTTTCACACATTACATATCGTGCCGACCCAACTGGTCGGTTCACAGAATCAACCTGAACCAGGGTTGATCGCCCCCTACCTGAGCAACTGGCCCCCATAGTCTGCAGGTGTTGCTTAGTCCTCCTTGGATCTCTGTATCAAGGTTTTCAGCAAGCCTTTACAGACAACCAAATTACTCCACAGTAGGCCGGCGGTGGCGGTTTACCGAGTACCCCACTCACTCGCCCACCTCGACCAATACGACCTGATCACACCGATATGGTGCTGGCGTACTCGATACAGGGCCCCTATGGAACCTTCAGTTTACTGGAACATATGAGGGTTACCCGCAGGACACTTACTCTTTCCAGTAAAGTTGGGGTTGTTAGATAGTTCCTGAGTGACCAGCGAACTTCCCTTCCAAAAATAAAAAATTACACAAATCACGTCAGAATGTACAGATAGCGTTTGTGACCACTTTACTCTAATGGTATTAGGTCAGATTACTAACTACTGCACACACTTACGTGTGGTCCAATCGTTCAGTACACGAGCACTACTTGTCATGTACTGAAAGATCAATGGAATCGATGTTTCCGGCCGCGATTCCTTCAGCAAGAGCTTATGTGGCCTATATGGGTTCTGCACCAACACCCCAGGCGTTGTGCCACTGGACTTTTATAGCGGACCTTTTACCTTACGACCTCCTGGTCTGTTACCTTATGACCTCCTGGTCTGTTACCTTATGACCTCCTGGTCTTGTTACCTTATGGTCCGCTATACTCTAATGCTCAAATATTATTTAACCAGGGATGCCTCCCTAGCCACCGTATATGTCACTTACACGTATGTCCCTTGACGAGTACCCGGCTTTCCTTTTGGTTCCACCTTAAAGTTATATAAACTTTTGTATACAAAACACACTCACTCAACACATGTACACTTTTGTTTCTATATCTATTTCTGCGCAGAAATTGTCTTTAGGCCAAAAGTGTTACCAATTAGGAGCAGGATCTGTTAAACTAAATTTCAGATTTTTCCAAAAATAGATTTGCGTTATTTACCGCGTCGCGTTATCTACCGCTGTGCGTTACTTATCGCCTTGCGCTACTTCACTTTATCACAACTTGAGCTACGTGGGCGTAACCGGACGCTACGTTGCGTAATGTACACTGCGTGCGTCTGCCTTTGGATTGCGTACGCTAGTCTTTGTTAGCGACACGTGTACGCAATGCAAAGGATCCACCGTAACACAATATATTTTTATCAATGTAAATGATCCCTGATCATCTACCGCAATCCACACTGACTGCCTTGTATCTCAGACAAACCGTGTGTTGTTCTATACTTTAACTATTACCTCTACTATTAAATAACAGCAAATCTCTTTTTAGCACTTTCTATCAACTATAAAATTGGCAAACAGGAATAGTGATATACGAAAATGAAACAGAAATGCAGATATATGCGTGCGTACGCAAGACAAAAGAAAAATAAACAGTTTTAAAAAGACACAAGCGTTTTGTTCTTACTTCCGGTTCCCGGATTCCTTCAGCACTCTTTATCTAAGCGAAGCAGACGCTTATCCCGCCAGCACTATGAGACAACCTCCCACCCTTTGCTGGAGGGATAATGTCTGCTGATCTACCTAGTGCAGATATGAGAAGGATAGGACGAGTCCCCAATTGACAATGCTAAATTCCTTTGTCGTATAACAACCCTTTATGAAGCTAAGAACACTGTACGCTGTTTACTTAAGAAGTACCGTAATGGTACGCTAGTTGCGTAACGATCGCTCAGCCGTAGGCGAGACGCTCAAGCGTCACGTTCGCTCACGGCCCAGCGATCACAGGACACGTTATTGGTTATGTCTAGGGTAATGATTCGCTATGGCGTAGCTTACGCTCGAGACCACGAGGAGGTCACCAGCGATGCAGACGCTCACAACACTATACCTTTATGATAAAACCTTATACCAATGAAATACACTGAATACCTTAATGTGAGTACAGGGTGTAAGTGCAACCTTGTGTAACCTGACTAACTACAACGCTGCTTGAGCGTCACCGACACTCAAGTGAACACTTAACACTATAGGAAATACACAGATGCTGGTTTAGGTTCCAAAGCCTATTAACTGTATTATATCTAATATACTTGTAAAAGGGGATAACAGTACAAATGATACACTACAATATAACAGAGACTTCCTAACCACGGAACTAAACAATAAATACAAAAAGACAATACTACACTGACCTAAATGCAATACAATACAATGCTATAATACTATGAGAGATATAAGAGAAAAGAGGAGAGAGAGAGATAGAGAGAGAGAGAGATAGAGAGAGAGAGAGAGAGATTGGCTCACAGAAAGACAATGATTACGGAGAGAAACTTACGCACAAAGGGTATGATCGCCTGCGCCTCGATATCCAGCTCCCGGCTATCAGCAGATAACCGTTGATGAGAGAGTGAGAGCTGGATGTGGTCGGCCTGCCTATTTATGCCCCACACACAATGCAATCTCCTGGTCCTACAATCCCATTGTCCATTGGCCGAAGGAATTCGGCCCTGCATCATAACAAAAGGTCATAGGGTGATTCATACAGGTGGGCTGTGACGATTTCCAACAGCTCAGGTGGGTGGGAAACTGGGTTTCCCGCCGCATACCTGAGTATGTGTAATTAATAGAAATGGACATAAACTTCTTATGTCCATAACTATTCGCACGAGCGATTAATACGCTCCAAACCAACACCGGAATATTGCTAATTAAATACTCTTCCGATGGGTACCAAACACTGCTGTATGATTCCTGTTAGACCCTTCGTACGATATAAAGAGGGATTCCTCAGCTCTGGGACATTGTATTTTAACCAAACTTTCAGAATCTATCAAAGGGACCATGATCTATAAACTACATTAATTGTGAACATTTGTAACGAATGAGTCGCACGCTACGACTATATAAACTCTACCGTAAATACGCATACCGCGCCTGCGAGTGCACGCTATTGCGGGTATGCGCCTCCACGGGAGAGCGTACGCACGCGCAGCGCGGACCAGTGTGCGGTGCAAATATGGCAACGTGCATTGAGACATTTTTCTGACTTTGACAGTGGTGTGTAGTATATAGGGGTGTATGTGTGTGGCGTGTAGTATATAGGGGTGTATACATGTGTGGTGCGTAGTATATAGGAGTGTATATGTGTGAGGTGTGTAGTATATAGGGGTGTATATGTGTGTGGTGTGTAGTATATAGGGGTGCCTATGTGTGTGCTGTGTAGTATATAGGGGTGCATATGTGTGCACGGTGTAGTATATAGGGGTGTATGTGTGTGGTGTGTAGTATATAGGGGTGTACTGTATATGTGTGTGGTGTGTAGTATATAGGTGTGTATATGTGTGCGGTGTGTAGTATATAGGGGTTTATATGTGTGCGCTGTGTAGTATATAGGGGTGTATGTGTGTGGTATGTAGTATATAGGGGTGTATATGTGTGTGGTGTGTAGTATATAGGGGTGTATATGTGTGTGGTGTGTAGTATGTAGGGGTGTATGTGTGTAGTATATAGGGGTGTATATGTGTGCGGTGTGTAGTATATAGGGGTTTATATGTTTGTGCTGTGTAGTATATAGGGGTGTATGTGTGTGGTGTGTAGTATATAGGGGCGTATATGTGTGTGGTGTGTAGTATATAGGGGTGTATATGTGTGTGCTGTGTAGTAGATAGAGGTGTATATGTGTGTGGTGTGTAGTATATAGGGGTGTATACGTGTGTGCTGTGTAGTATATAGAGGTGTATATGTGTGTGGTGTGTAGTATATAGGGGTGTATATGTGTGCAGTGTGTAGTATATAGGGGTTTATTATATGTGTGTGGTGTGTAGTATATAGGGCAAACTTGCCGACATTCTGGCTGCTCTCTGCGGGAGAGAGCAGCCAGGTCGGCTCAGCAACGGGGCAGGGGAGGTGGGGAGGAGGTGGACCGGAGGCGGGACGGGGGTGGAGCAGGGGCGGGACGGTGGCAGAGTTTCGACGGTACATCATTTAAGCCACGCCCCCCACTCTGTAATGCCGCGATCCCCGGCATTACACTGCAGGGGGCGTGGCTATGATGACGCGATACAGCAAGAATCGCGTCATCAACTGCCCGGACCGCCCACTTTACACACTAAGTGGGCGGACGGGCAGGGGGACCCCTGATTCCGGGAGACTTGCCTGCTCTTCCGGGGGGCCGGGGGGGTCACCCGATTTTCGGGAGCCTCCCGGCCATTCCGGGAGAGTAGGCAAGTATGATATAGGGGTGTATATGTGTGTGGTGTGTAGTATATAGGGGTGTATATATGTGTGCTGTGTAGTATATAGAGGTGTATATGTGTGTGCTGTGTAGTATATAGGGGTGTATGTGTGTGGTGTGTAGTACTGTATATGATGGTGTATATATTTGTGCGCTGTGTAGTATATAGGGGTGTATATGTGCGCGCTGTGTGTGGTGTGTATTATATAGGGGTGTATATGTGTGTGCTGTGTAGTATATAGAGGTGTATATGTGTGTGGTGTGTAGTATATAGGGGTGTATGTGTGTGTGGTGTGTAGTACTGTATATGATGGTGTATATATTTGTGCGCTGTGTAGTATATAGGGGTGTATATGTGTGCGCTGTGTAGTATATAGGGGTGTATATGTGTGTGGTGTGTATTATATAGGGGTGTATATGTGTGTGCTGTGTAGTATATAGAGGTGTATATGTGTGTGGTGTGTAGTATTTAGAGTAGTGTATATGTGTGTGGTGTGTAGTATATAGGGGTGTATGTGTGTGGTGTGTATTACTGTATATGATGGTGTATATATTTGTGCACTGTGTAGTATATAGAGGTGTATATGTGTGTGGTGTGTAGTATATAAGGGTGTATGTGTGTGGTGTGTAGTATATAGGGGTGTATGTGTGTGTGGTGTGTAGTATATAGGGGTGTATATGTGTGTGGTGTGTAGTATATAGGGGTGTACTGTATATGTGTGTGCTGTGTAGTATATAGAGGTGTATATGTGTGTGGTGTGTAGTATATAGGGGTGTATATGTGTGTGCTGTGTAGTACTGTATATGATGGTGTATATATTTGTGCGCTGTGTAGTATATAGAGGTGTATATGTGTGTGGTGTGTAGTATATAGGGGTGTATATGTGTGTGCTGTGTAGTATATAGGGGTGTATATGTGTGTAGTATATAGAGGTGTATATGTGTGTGGTGTGTAGTATATAGGGGTGTATGTGTGTGGTGTGTAGTACTGTATATGATGTTGTATATATTGTGCACTGTGTAGTATATAGGGGTGTATATGTGTGTGGTGTGTAGTATATAGGGGTGTATATGTGTGTGGTGTGTAGTATATAGAGGTGTATATATTTGTGCGCTGTGTAGTATATAGAGGTGTATATGTGTGTGGTGTGTAGTATATAGGGGTGTATATATGTGTGTGGTGTGTAGTATATAGGGGTGTATATGTGTGTAGTATATAGAGGTGTATATGTGTGGGGTGTGTAGTATATAGGGGTGTATGTGTGTGGTGTGTAGTACTGTATATGATGTTGTATATATTGTGCACTGTGTAGTATATAGGGGTGTATATGTGTGTGGTGTGTAATACACTCTCCGCTATCTAATCAGGGGAGTGAGATAGGAATTGGGGGCGGCGGGCCCGGGATGAGGACTTCCGGACACATAATTGCTCCCGGCTGTCCCCTGTCTGCCCCCCGCAAGCCGGCCTCCGGTCCCTACACAGGACAGTGCCGGTGCTGCGGCCTAGCTGCCCCGTGTGTCTCACCGCCTCTACCGCCTGCTGCAGGATGGGCGTCAGCTTAGAGAACATCTTCCCCCTCTGCGGCAGCAGCTTCTCCCAGGAGTGCCTGGAGAAATCCGAGATCTGCTGCCTGCGCCGCTCCAGCGTGTCACCGGCTGCTCACAGCGCAGCCTGGCCGGGGGCCGGAGACTCCGCTGCGCCAGGCTCTGCTGGCCCCGCCGCTCCAGCGTGTCACTGGCTGCTCACAGCGCAGCCAGACCAGGTGTCGGAAACTCCGCTGTGCCGCGCTCTGCTGGCCCTGCCGCTCCAGCGTGTCACTGGCTGCGCACAGCGCTGGCAGACTGGGGGCCAGAGACTCCGATGCGCCGCGATCTTCTGGCCCCGCCGCTCCTGCGTGTCACCAGCTGCTCACAGCACTGCCAGACTGGGGGCCGGAGACACCACCGGAGAAGGGGCGGATGCGCAGCGGGTGGAGGAGTAGCGGGGTTGACGCGAGTGGGGTAGTAGCAAGTGCGGGGGTGCCACGGATGGGAGATGGGGCCCATGGGCGCTGCATCAACTACTCACCTGACAGTCAAATTATCATGGCCTGCATCCAGCCATCTCTTCCTATATTTTTGAGCAGATCTGTGACTGTCGACGGGATGTACTAACCTCCGCCGCCGCGTTAAGTGCCGTTTTCTCTGCGCCGCTGCCCGCCGCTTCCCCTTAGCTCCCCCGCCTGCTTTCTCATCTCGTCTCCCGCCTCATCACCACCGCCGCCACTGAGTTCTCATATCGCTGCACTCCCCCTGGCCGTTGGCGCATGCGCACATCTCACTGTTTTTTCGGGCATGCGCACACAGGCTTGTTGGACTTGTTGAGATGTGTGCGTTGCGTGTGTGAAGGGGCATCATATAGCATGAGCTTTCTCTGGGATCAATCTTGTCATGACCCTTCCCCACGAGGCATGACCCCCATGCCCTTTACCAACAAGGAATGCGTCTAAGGTCCCTACTGAAAAAAAAGGGGGGTGGTACCAATGCTCTCTCTGACACAGAGCACTAAAAAGTCTAGTTACGGCTCTGACCCAAAGTCCTGGGACTTGACCTAGACAGAACGGGGCTAATCTGTACTTTGTACTGTAGCTATCACTGTGTGTCCTATCATATTGGGGTGTTACTAACAGCTGGATGCAGGCGCAGATTATCAGACAACAGTACACAAGTGATGTTATTATATTTAGTAATGCTGGTAACTATTAGATGTGAGTTCTGGGGCCTGATTCTTAGTCGCATAGAATGTTTATAACAGATGCAGTTGACCAATTATTTTCTACAGCACACACATCACGTCGCACTGCGCCTGCGTCTCAAATCCATCCGAGTCACAGTTGCGATTGTGACACACAATCTCAGAACATACTATCTACTCTCCCGGAACTTGTCAGGAGGCTGACAAAATATTGGGTGGTGCCCCCGGCCACCAGGAATAGTGGGCAAGTGTCCCACAGCGGGCCCAAACCCACCACCCAGCTGATGATGTGATTTGCACTGAATTGTGTAATTTAGCCATGCCCCCCGCTGTACAATGCCGGTAATCTTGGCTTTGTACAGTGAAGGCATGGCCATGGTGGCACGATTGTGGCCACCTTCTATGCACAGGGGCAAACACAGGCTTTTATAGGGGTGTTTCTGTGTGTGCACTCGTATATGTATATATATAGTGGGGCAAAAAAGTATTTGGACAGCCACCGATTGTGCAAGTTGAACCACCTAAAAAGATGAGAGAGGTCTGTAATTTCCATCATAGGTACACTTCAACTGTGGGAGACAGAATCTGGAAAAAAAACACAGGAAATCACATTGTATGATTTTTAAACAATTTATTTGTATATTCTTGCGGAAAATAAATATTTGGACAATCAAAAAGTTTAACTCAATACTTTGTAATATAATCTCAGTTGGCAATTACAGAGGTCAAACGTTTCCTGTAGTTCTTGACTAGGTTTGCACACACGGTAGCAGGTATTTTGGCCCACTCTTCCATGCAGATCTTCTCTAGATCTGTCAGTTTTTGGGGCTGTTGCCGGGCAACACGGACTTTCAACTCCCGCCACAGATTTTCTATTGGGCTGAGGTCTGAAGACTGGCTAGGCCACTCCAGGACCTTGAAATGCTTCTTACGGAGCCACTCCTGGGCGGTGTGTTTAGAGTCATTGTCATGCTGGAAGACCCAGCCACGTTCCATCTTCAATGCTCTTACTGAGGGAAGTAGGTTTTTGCCCAAAATCTCATGATACATGGCCACATTCATCCTCTCCTTAATACAGATCAGTCGTCCTGTCCTCTTTGCAGAAAAGCAGCCCCAAAGCATGATGTTTCCACCCCCATGCTTCACAGTGGCTATGGTGTTCTTGGGATGCCATTCATCATTCTTCTCCCTCCAAACACAGCGAGTGGAGTTTATACCAAAGAGTTTGATTTTGCTCTCATCTGACCACATTACATTCTCCCAATCCTCCTCTGGATCATCCAGATGGTCACTGGCAAACTTTAGACGGGCCTGGACATGTGCTGGATTAAGCAGGGGGACCTTTCGGGCGCTGCAGGATTTCAATCCATGACGACGTAGTGCGTATGGTAACCTTTGTGACTGTGGTCCCAGCTCTCCTGAGGTAATTGACCAGATCCCCCTGTGTAGTTCTGGGCTGATTCCTCACCGTTCTCAAGATCATTGATACCCCACGAGGTGAGATCTTGCATGGAGCCCCAGGTGGAGGGAGATTGTCTGTGATCTTGTATTTCTTCCATTTTTTAATAATTGCGCCAACAGTTGATCTCTTTTTACCAAGCTGCTTGCCTATTGTCGAGTAGCTCATCCCAGCCTTGTGCAGCTCTACAATTTTGTCCCTGGTGTCCTTACTTAGAAAGCTCTCTGGTGTTGGCCATGGTGGAGAGGTAGCAGTCTGACTGTTTGAGGGTGTGGACAGGTGTCTTTTATACAGATAACCAGTTTAAACAGGTGCCATTAATACAGGTAACGAGTGGAGGATAGAAGAGCTTCTTAAAGAAGAAGTAACAGGTCTGTGAGAGCCAGAAATCTTGCTGCTTGGTAGGTGTCCAAATATTTATTTTCCACAAGAATATACAAGTAAATTGTTTAAAAATCATACAATGTGATTTCCTGTTTTTTTTTTTCAGATTCTGTCTCTCACAGTTGAAGTGTACCTATGATGGAAATTACAGACCTCTCTCATCTTTTTAAGTGGGTCAACTTGCACAATCGGTGGCTGTCCAAATACTTTTTGCCCCACTATATATATATATATATATATATATATATATTGTAACACTGTAGGGGTGCAAGGTGCCTTTTCCTGGGGAATATGGCGGCACGCAGCAGCTGAGGAACAACACAAGTCCAGTTTCTGGTACAACTGACCCCGGCCAGTTTTATTGAAACAGAAAATAAAACAAACCCCAAAATAAAAATACCTTGCCTGTCCGGCACTAACTAAACATAAGATGTTCCTAACTGTCACTAAACAAAACACAGAGTTCTTCAGTACATACTGTATAGCTTACTTGCATCAGAAAGCGTGTCTCTCACACACAGATCCTGCAGCCTTCCCAGGCAGTCTGCCCATACTAATCAGGTTAGAAGCACTATATCACTCTTACACAGCTGAAACCCTGATTAGCCCTCTGTGAGGCCAAAGACCCGAACTGGGCCCAATGTCTAGAACTCGCCTTATCTCTCTCTGAGCCTTTACCCAGCTTTTACAGCAAACTGAAAAGGTTCAGACAAAACAAAAAGCATTTTTCCTAGAAGTTAACATTTTCTAAAACATGTAAGACAAGAACCTGGGACAAATATACCTGCCCTCAAACACTATCCCAGTGTTCTTGTCACATATCCCCCTCCCCTGTTTCGACCTAGGGGCCGGAACACTTGTAGCCCCCAAACAGAAGATGCGAGACAATGCATCTGCGTTGGCCAATTGTGTTCCCGGTCTATGTTCGACAGTAAACTTAAAGTCCTGCAACGCTAGAAACCATCTAGTTACACGAGCATTCTTGCCTCTATTTACATACATCCATTTTAAAGGGGCATGGTCTGTCACTAGTCTGAATTGTCTACCCAAGAGGTAATATCTCAAGGTATCTAGTGCCCACTTAATGGCCAAAGCCTCCTTTTCCACAATGGCATACCTTTTTTCATGCTCATTGAGTTTCCTACTCAAATAAATGATAGGGTGTTCGTCCCCATCTCTGGTTTGGGACAGCACAGCACCTATCCCTACCTCTGAGGCATCTGTCTGTACCACAAATTCTTTTGAAAAATCTGGTGTTATCAACACCGGTTGTGAACACAAAGCCACTTTTAACGCTTGGAACGCCTTTTCTGCATCAGGGTTCCATTTCACCACATTTGACTGCTTCCCTTTGGTAAGGTCTGACAACGGCACCGCTGTGGTCGCAAAATTAGGAATAAACCGTCTATAGTACCCAGTAATTCCCAAAAAAGCCCTTACCTGTTTTTTATTCACTGGACGAGGCCAGTTTTGAATAGCATCAACTTTATTCAATTGGGGCCTAATCAGACCTCTGCCTATGGTGAAGCCCAAGTATTTGACCTCCTCCATTGCGAGGCAGCACTTCTTTGGGTTAGCAGTTAACCCTGCCTCTCTGATTGAGTCCAGTACTGCTTGTACTTTAACCAAATGTGACCCCCAGTCTGTACTGTGAATTACCACATCATCCAAATAGGCAGCTGCATATTTTCTATGGGGCCTCAAAATTTTATCCATCGCCCGTTGAAAGGTTGCTGGAGCCCCATGCAACCCAAAGGGTAACATCTTATACTGGTACAGCCCCTCCGGAACCGAAAAGGCTGTTTTTTCTTTGGCGCTATCAGATAAAGGTATTTGCCAGTAACCTTTGGTCAGGTCCAATGTGGTGAGAAACCTGGCTGTTCCCAGCCTTTCTACAAGCTCATCCACACGGGGCATGGGGTATGCGTCAAACTTGGACACCTCATTTAACTTACGAAAGTCATTACAGAAGCGTATGCTACCGTCGGGCTTCGGGATGAGCACTATGGGACTGGACCACTCACTGTTAGACTCCTCTATGACTCCAAGTTCTAACATGGTTTTAACTTCCTTAGAAATAGCTTCTCGCTGAGCTTCAGGAATCCTATATGGCTTTAAATGAACCCTGACCCCTGGTTCTGTGACAATGTCATGTTTTATTATGGTCGTTCGGCCAGGCAGCTCTGAAAATACCTCCCTATTTTGGATGAGAAATTCTTTAACCTGATTGTTCTGATCAGCTGATAATGTCTCTGACACCTTCACTGCGGGAAGCAACCGGGGTGAAGACACCGAAGGGCAAGGCTCCGCTGACAGAGACAACCTATCTTTCCAGGGTTTGATTAAGTTAACATGGTAGATCTGTTCGGGTTTTCTCTTTCCCGGCTGGTATACTTTGTAATTAACCTCATTCACTTTTTCCCTAATCTCAAATGGACCCTGCCATTTAGCTAGGAATTTGCTTTCCACAGTGGGTACCAACACAAGAACTCTATCTCCAGGAGCAAATTCCCGTATCTTGGCACTCCGGTTATAGACCCTCTGTTGAGCACTTTGGGCCTGTTCCATGTGCTCTCTGACAACAGGTACCACGGCTGCAATCCTATCCTGCATTTGTGTTACATGCTCAATAACGCTTCTATAAGGAGTGGGCTGTCCTTCCCACGTCTCTTTGGCAACATCCAACAGCCCTCTGGGGTGTCTACCATACAACAAATCAAATGGAGAAAACCCCGTAGAGGACTGAGGAACTTCTCTGATGGCCATTAACAAGTAGGGCAACAAACAATCCCAGTTTTTCCCATCTCTCTCAACAACCTTTTTTAACATACTTTTTAATGTTTTATTAAACCTTTCCACCAACCCGTCAGTTTGGGGATGGTAGATGGACGTCCTGAGGTGAGTGACCTTAAATAACTTGCATAATTCTTTCATGATCCTTGACATAAATGGAGTACCTTGGTCAGTCAAAATTTCTTTTGGTATTCCCACTCTACTAAATACCTGCACCAGCTCCCTAGCTATCGCCTTGGTTGTGATAGTGCGTAAAGGGACAGCCTCAGGATATCGAGTGGCATAGTCCATAATTACCAGGATATACTGATGGCCCCGAGCAGACTTTAACAAGGGCCCCACGAGATCCATGGCTATTCTGTCAAACGGGACCTCTATAATAGGCATGGGAACTAGTGGGCTCCTGAAATGGGGTCTAGGGGCATGATACTGGCATTCAGGACAGGAAGAACAATATTCAGACACTTCTTTATAAACCCCTGGCCAAAAGAACCTTTGTAAAACTCTTTCAGTGGTTTTTTCTGCCCCTAAATGTCCTGCGGTAACGTGACTATGAGCTAAATCTAGTACCGTTCTCCGATAAGGCTGGGGAACTACCAGCTGTTCCACCACATCCTCACCCCTTTTGACAATGTGGTACAAGAGCTCATTACAGATGGCCATGTGGGGATACGTAACCCTGTCACCTGGTACCACAGGTTCCCCATTAACAATCTTAACATTCTCTCTAGCCTTTATTAAGGTAGGATCCTTTAACTGTTCAGACGCAAACAGATCCTTCTTTACCTCCAGGTCAGGCACGCTTTCAGTTCTAACTACTATGTCTTTGTTCCCGGCAAGAGGGTCCTCACTGGACTCCCCATCTGTCACTTCCCCAGCCAAACTAGCAAAAGGCAAAGGGCCAGAAAGTTCCGAAGACCCACGTACATCCAAAAAATCACCGGTATTATCAACTGGCTTTTTACTTCTCACATCTGTTGATAACCGTGATTCCCACAGTTTCCAAAAATGAGGAAAATCCCTCCCTATTATGGCCTCATGCACCAAGGTAGGGACCAGTCCCACTTTAACCATTGCTGACCCACAACAAGTTTCTATATTCACCTCAGCAGTGGCATAATATTGGGTATCCCCATGTATGCAAGTTACCCCAATAGGTATTTGCTGGACCTTTAAGGGGTTCACTAACCCAGCTTTCACGAGGGTAACTAAACTTCCTGAATCTAGCAAGGCCTCTACCCGGTTACCTTCTAAGAACACATCACACATTTGTTTTTCCAGCTCAGGTGAAGGTACCACAGTACAGGCTAACCTAGCAAAGAAAGACATTCTGCGACATTCAAAGGCAGCATCACATTGCATGGGTTCTTGCGTGACTGGGCAATTGGCAATAACATGACCTGGCATACCACACCTAAAACATTTAACCACACGATTATCAACCCATTTGGGCAGCATAGACCGTTCTAGCCCCATTGGCCTGTTTCCAGGGCCAGTGTTTACAGTCTCTCCAGCCTTGCGTTCTCTTAACCGCCCAGCAACGTTTTCCCACGGAACAGTCTTACCAGTCTTTACTGAAGGGCGCTGTCGAGGATCTATGGGTTGCTGGGTGGTCATCAGTAGTTCCTCTGCTGCCAAATACCTCTCTACCATGTCCACTAATTGGTCAGCAGTACCCGGGTTTCCATGGCTCACCCACTTGCGCAGGACCATGGGCAAAGATCTCAAGTAGCGGTCCATGACGACTCTTTCCACCATCTGGGGACCAGTTAATGTCTCTGGCTGCAGCCATTTTTTTGTTAGCTGAATAAGGTCGTGCATCTGGGAGCGCGGAGGCTTCTCCATGGCGTACAGCCAACGGTGCACCCGTTGTGCTCGTACTGACAGCGTGACTCCCAGGCGGGTCAGGATCTCAGTCTTTAGTTTATCATAGTCCCGAGCCTCAGCAGGGCTTAAATCAAAGTAAGCTTTTTGGGGCTCACCTGACAGGAAAGGTGCCAGCAGACTGGCCCACTGTGCTTTCGGCCAGTTCTCACGCTCGGCAGTCCTTTCAAACGTGGTCAGATAGGCCTCCACATCATCAGCCTCTGTCATTTTCTGCAGGAAGTGACTGGCTCGTATAGAACTAGAGCTGGTTGGAGCACTGACGGCCACATCTCCAACCCGAGCTGCAAGTCTCTGCACCACTTCTGCTAAGGCCTCTCTATCCTGACGCTGTAGTCTCCAATTTTCCTCCATTGCCACCTGCTGCTGTCGGTTGGCCTCCTGCTGAGCCGCTGTAGCTTGCAGCAAGGCTTTAAGCAGATCCTCCATGTCAACAGATTTTTCAGGCGGCTTTGCAGCTGCTTTCACCCAGGACATATATCAAACCCTCAGGGGTGAGTCTCAGTAACTTCACACTGGGCTGTATCTGCATAAACCACCGTTTTCTGCAGGCCTCACAAAGCTGCTGCTTTCACTTATGCGCAGAACGGCCTGCTCGCATTCTCCACCAAGTTGTAACACTGTAGGGGTGCAAGGTGCCTTTTCCTGGGGAATATGGCGGCACGCAGCAGCTGAGGAACAACACAAGTCCAGTTTCTGGTACAACTGACCCCGGCCAGTTTTATTGAAACAGAAAATAAAACAAACCCCAAAATAAAAATACCTTGCCTGTCCGGCACTAACTAAACATAAGATGTTCCTAACTGTCACTAAACAAAACACAGAGTTCTTCAGTACATACTGTATAGCTTACTTGCATCAGAAAGCGTGTCTCTCACACACAGATCCTGCAGCCTTCCCAGGCAGTCTGCCCATACTAATCAGGTTAGAAGCACTATATCACTCTTACACAGCTGAAACCCTGATTAGCCCTCTGTGAGGCCAAAGACCCGAACTGGGCCCAATGTCTAGAACTCGCCTTATCTCTCTCTGAGCCTTTACCCAGCTTTTACAGCAAACTGAAAAGGTTCAGACAAAACAAAAAGCATTTTTCCTAGAAGTTAACATTTTCTAAAACATGTAAGACAAGAACCTGGGACAAATATACCTGCCCTCAAACACTATCCCAGTGTTCTTGTCACAATATATATATATATAATGCAATTAATTTATCAGCTGTCGGGATCCCAGCGATCAGGAGACCGACGCCAGAATCCCAACAGCCAGGGAAATGTCAGCGGTCGGAATACCAACCGAAGCCCCGTATTCCAACTCGGATGGTGGTCCACGCCAACACCCGAGGGGGAGTATAATAGTGTGACGAGTGATGCTCGCCACCAGGCCGGAAATGCGGCGAGCACAGTAAGCCCGCAAGGGGCATCACTGCACTTGCCGTCAGGCTCTCTCTGAAAACGCTTGGGAAAGCCTGCATGTTTCCAGACACTCCCAGAAAATGGTCAGTTACCACCCACAAACGTGCTCTTCCTGTCAATCACCTTGCGAACGGCCGTGCGCTTGAAATTTTTGCATCATCCTGATGCTGTTTGGCGACGCGCCTGCGCATTGCAGTGCATACGCATGCTCAGTAGTTCGATAATCGCCCATTGTGCAAAAACGCACAGCAGTGATCAGGTCTGAATCGGGCCCTCAGTCCTTGCACAATCAGGGAAGGGCTGGTAGCTGGAGGCGTCTCAGTCCTAGCACAGTCAGGCGCACGGCTGTACACTAGGGAAGGGCTGGTAGCTGGAGGCGTCTCAGTCCTAGCAGACAGGCGCACGGCTGTACACTAGGGAAGGGCTGGTAGCTGCAGGCGTCTCAGTCCTAGCACAGTCAGGCGCACGGCTGTACACTAGGGAAGGGCTGGTAGCTGCAGGAAGGGCTGGTAGCTGCAGGCGTCTCAGTCCTAGCACAGTCAGGCGCACGGCTGTACACTAGGGAAGGGCTGGTAGCTGGAGGCGTCTCAGTCCTAGCACAGTCAGGCGCACGGCTGTACACTAGGGAAGGGCTGGTAGCTGCAGGAAGGGCTGGCAGCTGCAGGCGTCTCAGTCCTAGCACAGTCAGGCGCACGGCTGTACACTAGGGAAGGGCTGGTAGCTGCAGGAAGGGCTGGTAGCTGCAGGCGTCTCAGTCCTAGCACAGTCAGGCGCACGGCTGTACACTAGGGAAGGGCTGGTAGCTGGAGGCGTCTCAGTCCTAGCACAGTCAGGCGCACGGCTGTACACTAGGGAAGGGCTGGTAGCTGCAGGCGTCTCAGTCCTAGCACAGTCAGGCGCACGGCTGTACACTAGGGAAGGGCTGGTAGCTGCAGGCGTCTCAGTCGTAGCACAGTCAGGCGCACGGCTGTACACTAGGGAAGGGCTGGTAGCTGCAGGCGTCTCAGTACTAGCACAGTCAGGCGCACGGCTGTACACTAGGGAAGGGCTGGTAGCTGCCGGCGTCTCAGTCCTAGCACAGTCAGGCGCACGGCTGTACACTAGCGAAGGGCTGGTAGCTGGAGGCGTCTCAGTCCTAGCACAGTCAGGCGCACGGCTGTACACTAGGGAAGGGCTGGTAGCTGCAGGCGTCTCAGTCCTAGCACAGTCAGGCGCACGGCTGTACACTAGGGAAGGGCTGGTAGCTGCAGGCGTCTCAGTCATAGCACAGTCAGGCGCACGGCTGTACACTAGAGAAGGGCTGGTAGCTGCAGGCGTCTCAGTCCTAGCACAGTCAGGCGCACGGCTGTACACTAGGGAAGGGCTGGTAGCTGGAGGCGTCTCAGTCCTAGCACAGTCAGGCGCACGGCTGTACACTAGGGAAGGGCTGGTAGCTGCAGGCGTCTCAGTACTAGCACAGTCAGGCGCACGGCTGTACACTAGGGAAGGGCTGGTAGCTGCAGGCGTCTCAGTACTAGCACAGACAGGCGCACGGCTGTACACTAGGGAAGGGCTGGTAGCTGGAGGCGTCTCAGTCCTAGCACAGTCAGGCGCACGGCTGTACACTAGAGAAGGGCTGGTAGCTGCAGGCGTCTCAGTACTAGCACAGTCAGGCGCACGGCTGTACACTAGGGAAGGGCTGGTAGCTGGAGGCGTCTCAGTACTAGCACAGTCAGGCGCACGGCTGTACACTAGGGAAGGGCTGGTAGCTGGAGGCGTCTCAGTACTAGCACAGTCAGGCGCACGGCTGTACACTAGGGAAGGGCTGGTAGCTGCAGGCGTCTCAGTCCTAGCACAGTCAGGCGCACGTCTGTACACTAGGGAAGGGAGTCAGGCGCACGGCTGTACACTAGGGAAGGGCTGGTAGCTGCAGGCGTCTCAGTCCTAGCACAGTCAGGCGCACGGCTGTACACTAGGGAAGGGCTGGTAGCTGCAGGCGTCTCAGTCCTAGCACAGTCAGGCGCACGGCTGTACACTAGGGAAGGGCTGGTAGCTGCAGGCGTCTCAGTCCTAGCACAGTCAGGCGCAAGGCTGTACACTAGGGAAGGGCTGGTAGCTGGAGGCGTCTCAGTCCTAGCACAGTCAGGCGCACGGCTGTACACTAGGGAAGGGCTGGTAGCTGGAGGCGTCTCAGTTCTAGCACAGTCAGGCGCACGGCTGTATACTCGGGAAGGGCTGGTAGCTGTAGACTTCTCAGTCCTAGCACAGTCAGGCGCACGGCTGTACACTAGGGAAGGGCTGCTAGCTGCAGGCGTCTCAGTACTAGCACAGTCAGGCGCACGGCTGTACACTAGGGAAGGGCTGGTAGCTGCAGGCGTCTCAGTCCTAGCACAGTCAGGCGCACGGCTGTACTCTAGGGAAGGGCTGGTAGCTGCAGGCGTCTCAGTCCTAGCACAGTCAGGTGCACGGCTGTACACTAGGGAAGGGCTGGTAGCTGCAGGCGTCTCAGTACTAGCACAGTCAGGCACACGGCTGTACACTAGGGAAGGGCTGGTAGCTGTAGACGTCTCAGTCCTAGCACAGTCAGGCGCACGGCTGTACACTAGGGAAGGGCTGGTAGCTGCAGGCGTCTCAGTACTAGCACAGTCAGGCGCACGGCTGTACACTAGGGAAGGGCTGGTAGCTGCAGGCGTCTCAGTCCTAGCACAGTCAGGCGCACGGCTGTACACTAGGGAAGGGCTGGTAGCTGCAGGCGTCTCAGCCCTAGCACAGTCAGGCGCACGGCTGTACACTAGGGAAGGGCTGGTAGCTGCAGGCGTCTCAGTCCTAGCACAGTCAGGTGCACGGCTGTACACTAGGGAAGGGCTGGTAGCTGCAGGCGTCTCAGTCCTAGCACAGTCAGGTGCACGGCTGTACACTAGGGAAGGGCTGGTAGCTGCAGGCGTCTCAGTCCTAGCACAGTCAGGCGCACGGCTGTACACTAGGGAAGGGCTGGTAGCTGCAGACGTCTCAGTCCTAGCACAGTCAGGCGCACGGCTGTACACTAGGGAAGGGCTGGTAGCTGCAGGCGTCTCAGTCCTAGCACTGTCAGGCGCACGGCTGTACACTAGGGAAGGGCTGGTAGCTGCAGGCGTCTCAGCCCTAGCACAGTCAGGCGCACGGCTGTACACTAGGGAAGGGCTGGTAGCTGCAGGCGTCTCAGTCCTAGCACAGTCAGGCGCAAGGCTGTACACTAGGGAAGGGCTGGTAGCTGCAGGCGTCTCAGTACTAGCACAGTCAGGCGCACGGCTGTACACTAGGGAAGGGCTGGTAGCTGCAGGCGTCTCAGTCCTAGCACAGTCAGGCGCATGGCTGTACACTAGGGAAGGGCTGGTAGCTGCAGGCGTCTCAGTCCTAGCACAGTCAGGCGCATGGCTGTACACTAGGGAAGGGCTGGTAGCTGGAGGCGTCTCAGTCCTAGCACAGTCAGGCGCATGGCTGTACACTAGGGAAGGGCTGGTAGCTGCAGGCGTCTCAGTCCTAGCACAGTCAGGCGCATGGCTGTACACTAGGGAAGGGCTGGTAGCTGGAGGCGTCTCAGTCCTAGCACAGTCAGGCGCACGGCTGTACACTAGGGAAGGGCTGGTAGCTGGAGGCGTCTCAGTCCTAGCACAGTCAGGCGCACGGCTGTACACTAGGGAAGGGCTGGTAGCTGGAGGCGTCTCAGTCCTAGCACAGTCAGGCGCACGGCTGTACACTAGGGAAGGGCTGGTAGCTGCAGGCGTCTCAGTACTAGCACAGTCAGGCGCAAGGCTGTACACTAGGGAAGGGCTGGTAGCTGCAGGCGTCTCAGTACTAGCAAAGTCAGGCACACGGCTGTACACTAGAGAAGGGCTGGTAGCTGGAGGCGTCTCAGTCCTAGCACAGTCAGGCGCACGGCTGTACACTAGGGAAGGGCTGGTAGCTGGAGGCGTCTCAGTCCTAGCACAGTCAGGCGCACGGCTGTACACTAGGGAAGGGCTGGTAGCTGCAGGCGTCTCAGTACTAGCACAGTCAGGCGCACGGCTGTACACTAGGGAAGGGCTGGTAGCTGGAGGCGTCTCAGTTCTAGCACAGTCAGGCGCACGGCTGTACACTCGGGAAGGGCTGGTAGCTGCAGGCGTCTCAGTCCTAGCACAGTCAGGCGCACGGCTGTACTCTAGGGAAGGGCTGGTAGCTGCAGGCGTCTCAGTCCTAGCACAGTCAGGCGCACGGCTGTACACTAGGGAAGGGCTGAGAGCTGCAGGCGTCTCAGTCCTAGCACAGTCAGGCGCACGGCTGTACACTAGGGAAGGACTGGTAGCTGCAGGCGTCTCAGCCCTAGCACAGTCAGGCGCACGGCTGTACACTAGGGAAGGGCTGGTAGCTGCAGGCGTCTCAGTCCTAGCACAGTCAGGCGCAAGGCTGTACACTAGGGAAGGGCTGGTAGCTGCAGGCATCTCAGTCCTAGCACAGTCAGGCGCACGGCTGTACACTAGGGAAGGGCTGGTAGCTGCAGGCGTCTCAGTCCTAGCACAGTCAGGCGCAAGGCTGTACACTAGGGAAGGGCTGGTAGCTGCAGGCGTCTCAGTCCTAGCACAGTCAGGCGCACGGCTGTACACTAGGGAAGGGCTGGTAGCTGCAGGCGTCTCAGTACTAGCACAGTCAGGCGCAAGGCTGTACACTAGGGAAGGGCTGGTAGCTGCAGGCGTCTCAGTACTAGCACAGTCAGGCGCACGGCTGTACACTAGGGAAGGGCTGGTAGCTGGAGGCGTCTCAGTCCTAGCACAGTCAGGCGCACGGCTGTACACTAGGGAAGGGCTGGTAGCTGGAGGCGTCTCAGTCCTAGCACAGTCAGGCGCACGGCTGTACGTACACTAGGGAAGGGCTGGTAGCTGCAGGCGTCTCAGTCCTAGCACAGTCAGGCGCATGGCTGTACACTAGGGAAGGGCTGGTAGCTGCAGGCGTTTCAGTACTAGCACAGTCAGGCGCACGGCTTTACACTAGGGAAGGGCTGGTAGCTGCAGGCGTCTCAGTCCTAGCACAGTCAGGCGCATGGCTGTAGACTAGGGAAGGGCTGGTAGCTGCAGGCGTCTCAGTACTAGCACAGTCAGGCACACGGCTGTACACTAGGGAAGGGCTGGTAGCTGTAGACGTCTCAGTCCTAGCACAGTCAGGCACACGGCTGTACACTAGGGAAGGGCTGGTAGCTGCAGACGTTTCAGTACTAGCACAGTCAGGCACACGGCTGTACACTAGGGAAGGGCTGGTAGCTGTAGACGTCTCAGTCCTAGCACAGTCAGGCGCACGGCTGTACACTAGGGAAGGGCTGATAGCTGGAGGCGTCTCAGTCCTAGCACAGTCAGGCGCACGGCTGTACACTAGGGAAGGGCTGGTAGCTGCAGGCGTCTCAGTCCTAGCACAGTCAGGCGCACGGCTGTACACTAGGAAAGGGCTGGTAGCTGGAGGCGTCTCAGTCCTAGCACAGTCAGGCGCACGGCTGTACACTAGGGAAGGGCTGGTAGCTGGAGGCGTCTCAGTTCTAGCACAGTCAGGCGCACGGCTGTACACTCGGGAAGGGCTGGTAGCTGTAGACTTCTCAGTCCTAGCACAGTCAGGCGCACGGCTGTACACTAGGGAAGGGCTGGTAGCTGCAGGCGTCTCAGTACTAGCACAGTCAGGCGCACGGCTGTACACTAGGGAAGGGCTGGTAGCTGCAGGCGTCTCAGTACTAGTACAGTCAGGCGCACGGCTGTACACTAGGGAAGGGCTGGTAGCTGTAGACGTCTCAGTCCTAGCACAGTCAGGCGCACGGCTGTACACTAGGGAAGGGCTGGTAGCTGGAGGCGTCTCAGTACTAGCACAGTCAGGCGCACGGCTGTACACTAGGGAAGGGCTGGTAGCTGCAGGAGTCTCAGTCCTAGCACAGTCAGGCGCACGGCTGTACACTAGGGAAGGGCTGGTAGCTGGAGGCGTCTCAGTCCTAGCACAGTCAGGCGCACGGCTGTACACTAGGGAAGGGCTGGTAGCTGCAGCCGTCTCAGTCCTAGCACAGTCAGGCGCACGGCTGTACACTAGGGAAGGGCTGGTAGCTGCAGGCGTCTCAGTACTAGCACAGTCAGGCGCACGGCTGTACACTAGGGAAGGGCTGGTAGCTGCAGGCGTCTCAGTCCTAGCACAGTCAGGCGCATGGCTGTAGACTAGGGAAGGGCTGGTAGCTGCAGGCGTCTCAGTACTAGCACAGTCAGGCACACGGCTGTACACTAGGGAAGGGCTGGTAGCTGTAGACGTCTCAGTCCTAGCACAGTCAGGCACACGGCTGTACACTAGGGAAGGGCTGGTAGCTGCAGACGTCTCAGTACTAGCACAGTCAGGCACACGGCTGTACACTAGGGAAGGGCTGGTAGCTGTAGACGTCTCAGTCCTAGCACAGTCAGGCGCACGGCTGTACACTAGGGAAGGGCTGGTAGCTGGAGGCGTCTCAGTACTAGCACAGTCAGGCGCACGGCTGTACACTAGGGAAGGGCTGGTAGCTGCAGGCGTCTCAGTCCTAGCACAGTCAGGCGCACGGCTGTACACTAGGGAAGGGCTGGTAGCTGCAGGCGTCTCAGTCCTAGCACAGTCAGGCGCACGGCTGTACACTAGGGAAGGGCTGGTAGCTGGAGGCGTCTCAGTACTAGCACAGTCAGGCGCACGGCTGTACACTAGGGAAGGGCTGGTAGCTGCAGGAGTCTCAGTCCTAGCACAGTCAGGCGCACGGCTGTACACTAGGGAAGGGCTGGTAGCTGGAGGCGTCTCAGTCCTAGCACAGTCAGGCGCACGGCTGTACACTAGGGAAGGGCTGGTAGCTGCAGGCGTCTCAGTCCTAGCACAGTCAGGCGCACGGCTGTACACTAGGGAAGGGCTGGTAGCTGGAGGCGTCTCAGTTCTAGCACAGTCAGGCGCACGGCTGTACACTAGGGAAGGGCTGGTAGCTGCAGGCGTCTCAGTCCTAGCACAGTCAGGCGCACGGCTGTACACTAGGGAAGGGCTGGTAGCTGCAGGCGTCTCAGTCCTAGCACAGTCAGGCGCATGGCTGTACACTAGGGAAGGGCTGGTAGCTGCAGGCGTCTCAGTACTAGCACAGTCAGGCGCATGGCTGTACACTAGGGAAGGGCTGGTAGCTGCAGGCGTCTCAGTCCTAGCACAGTCAGGCGCATGGCTGTAGACTAGGGAAGGGCTGGTAGCTGCAGGCGTCTCAGTACTAGCACAGTCAGGCACACGGCTGTACACTAAGGAAGGGCTGGTAGCTGTAGACGTCTCAGTCCTAGCACAGTCAGGCGCTCGGCTGTACACTAGGGAAGGGCTGGTAGCTGGAGGCGTCTCAGTACTAGCACAGTCAGGCGCACGGCTGTACACTAGGGAAGTGCTGGTAGCTGGAGGCGTCTCAGTACTAGCACAGTCAGGCGCACGGCTGTACACTAGGGAAGGGCTGGTAGCTGGAGGCGTCTCAGTACTAGCACAGTTAGGCGCACGGCTGTACACTAGGGAAGGGCTGGTAGCTGCAGGCATCTCAGTCCTAGCACAGTCAGGCGCACGGCTGTACACTAGGGAAGGGCTGGTAGCTGCAGGCGTCTCAGTCCTAGCACAGTCAGGCGCATGGCTGTACACTAGGGAAGGGCTGGTAGCTGCAGGCGTCTCAGTACTAGCACAGTCAGGTGCACGGCTGTACACTAGGGAAGGGCTGGTAGCTGCAGGCGTCTCAGTCCTAGCACAGTCAGGCGCACGGCTGTACACTAGGGAAGAGCTGGTAGCTGCAGGCGTCTCAGTCCTAGCACAGTCAGGCGCACGGCTGTACACTAGGGAAGGGCTGGTAGCTGCAGGAAGGGCTGGTAGTTGCAGGCGTCTCAGTCCTAGCACAGTCAGGCGCACGGCTGTACACTAGGGAAGGGCTGGTAGCTGGAGGCGTCTCAGTACTAGCACAGTCAGGCGCACGGCTGTACACTAGGGAAGGGCTGGTAGCTGCAGGCGTCTCAGTCCTAGCACAGTCAGGCGCACGGCTGTACACTAGGGAAGGGCTGGTAGCTGGAGGCGTCTCAGTACTAGCACAGTCAGGCGCACGGCTGTACACTAGGGAAGGGCTGGTAGCTGCAGGCGTCTCAGTCCTAGCACAGTCAGGCGCATGGCTGTACACTAGGGAAGGGCTGGTAGCTGAAGGCGTCTCAGTACTAGCACAGTCAGGCGCACGGCTGTACACTAGGGAAGGGCTGGTAGCTGCAGGCGTCTCAGTCCTAGCACAGTCAGGCGCATGGCTGTACACTAGGGAAGGGCTGGTAGCTGCAGGCGTCTCAGTCCTAGCACAGTCAGGCGCACGGCTGTACACTAGGGAAGGGCTGGTAGCTGGAGGCGTCTCAGTCCTAGCACAGTCAGGCGCACGGCTGTACACTAGGGAAGGGCTGGTAGCTGCAGGCGTCTCAGTACTAGCACAGTCAGGCGCACGGCTGTACACTAGGGAAGGGCTGGTAGCTGGAGGCGTCTCAGTTCTAGCACAGTCAGGCGCACGGCTGTACACTCGGGAAGGGCTGGTAGCTGCAGGCGTCTCAGTCCTAGCACAGTCAGGCGCACGGCTGTACTCTAGGGAAGGGCTGGTAGCTGCAGGCGTCTCAGTCCTAGCACAGTCAGGCGCACGGCTGTACACTAGGGAAGGGCTGAGAGCTGCAGGCGTCTCAGTCCTAGCACAGTCAGGCGCACGGCTGTACACTAGGGAAGGACTGGTAGCTGCAGGCGTCTCAGCCCTAGCACAGTCAGGCGCACGGCTGTACACTAGGGAAGGGCTGGTAGCTGCAGGCGTCTCAGTCCTAGCACAGTCAGGCGCAAGGCTGTACACTAGGGAAGGGCTGGTAGCTGCAGGCATCTCAGTCCTAGCACAGTCAGGCGCACGGCTGTACACTAGGGAAGGGCTGGTAGCTGCAGGCGTCTCAGTCCTAGCACAGTCAGGCGCAAGGCTGTACACTAGGGAAGGGCTGGTAGCTGCAGGCGTCTCAGTCCTAGCACAGTCAGGCGCACGGCTGTACACTAGGGAAGGGCTGGTAGCTGCAGGCGTCTCAGTACTAGCACAGTCAGGCGCAAGGCTGTACACTAGGGAAGGGCTGGTAGCTGCAGGCGTCTCAGTACTAGCACAGTCAGGCGCACGGCTGTACACTAGGGAAGGGCTGGTAGCTGGAGGCGTCTCAGTCCTAGCACAGTCAGGCGCACGGCTGTACACTAGGGAAGGGCTGGTAGCTGGAGGCGTCTCAGTCCTAGCACAGTCAGGCGCACGGCTGTACGTACACTAGGGAAGGGCTGGTAGCTGCAGGCGTCTCAGTCCTAGCACAGTCAGGCGCATGGCTGTACACTAGGGAAGGGCTGGTAGCTGCAGGCGTTTCAGTACTAGCACAGTCAGGCGCACGGCTTTACACTAGGGAAGGGCTGGTAGCTGCAGGCGTCTCAGTCCTAGCACAGTCAGGCGCATGGCTGTAGACTAGGGAAGGGCTGGTAGCTGCAGGCGTCTCAGTACTAGCACAGTCAGGCACACGGCTGTACACTAGGGAAGGGCTGGTAGCTGTAGACGTCTCAGTCCTAGCACAGTCAGGCACACGGCTGTACACTAGGGAAGGGCTGGTAGCTGCAGACGTTTCAGTACTAGCACAGTCAGGCACACGGCTGTACACTAGGGAAGGGCTGGTAGCTGTAGACGTCTCAGTCCTAGCACAGTCAGGCGCACGGCTGTACACTAGGGAAGGGCTGATAGCTGGAGGCGTCTCAGTCCTAGCACAGTCAGGCGCACGGCTGTACACTAGGGAAGGGCTGGTAGCTGCAGGCGTCTCAGTCCTAGCACAGTCAGGCGCACGGCTGTACACTAGGAAAGGGCTGGTAGCTGGAGGCGTCTCAGTCCTAGCACAGTCAGGCGCACGGCTGTACACTAGGGAAGGGCTGGTAGCTGGAGGCGTCTCAGTTCTAGCACAGTCAGGCGCACGGCTGTACACTCGGGAAGGGCTGGTAGCTGTAGACTTCTCAGTCCTAGCACAGTCAGGCGCACGGCTGTACACTAGGGAAGGGCTGGTAGCTGCAGGCGTCTCAGTACTAGCACAGTCAGGCGCACGGCTGTACACTAGGGAAGGGCTGGTAGCTGCAGGCGTCTCAGTACTAGTACAGTCAGGCGCACGGCTGTACACTAGGGAAGGGCTGGTAGCTGTAGACGTCTCAGTCCTAGCACAGTCAGGCGCACGGCTGTACACTAGGGAAGGGCTGGTAGCTGGAGGCGTCTCAGTACTAGCACAGTCAGGCGCACGGCTGTACACTAGGGAAGGGCTGGTAGCTGCAGGAGTCTCAGTCCTAGCACAGTCAGGCGCACGGCTGTACACTAGGGAAGGGCTGGTAGCTGGAGGCGTCTCAGTCCTAGCACAGTCAGGCGCACGGCTGTACACTAGGGAAGGGCTGGTAGCTGCAGCCGTCTCAGTCCTAGCACAGTCAGGCGCACGGCTGTACACTAGGGAAGGGCTGGTAGCTGCAGGCGTCTCAGTACTAGCACAGTCAGGCGCACGGCTGTACACTAGGGAAGGGCTGGTAGCTGCAGGCGTCTCAGTCCTAGCACAGTCAGGCGCATGGCTGTAGACTAGGGAAGGGCTGGTAGCTGCAGGCGTCTCAGTACTAGCACAGTCAGGCACACGGCTGTACACTAGGGAAGGGCTGGTAGCTGTAGACGTCTCAGTCCTAGCACAGTCAGGCACACGGCTGTACACTAGGGAAGGGCTGGTAGCTGCAGACGTCTCAGTACTAGCACAGTCAGGCACACGGCTGTACACTAGGGAAGGGCTGGTAGCTGTAGACGTCTCAGTCCTAGCACAGTCAGGCGCACGGCTGTACACTAGGGAAGGGCTGGTAGCTGGAGGCGTCTCAGTACTAGCACAGTCAGGCGCACGGCTGTACACTAGGGAAGGGCTGGTAGCTGCAGGCGTCTCAGTCCTAGCACAGTCAGGCGCACGGCTGTACACTAGGGAAGGGCTGGTAGCTGCAGGCGTCTCAGTCCTAGCACAGTCAGGCGCACGGCTGTACACTAGGGAAGGGCTGGTAGCTGGAGGCGTCTCAGTACTAGCACAGTCAGGCGCACGGCTGTACACTAGGGAAGGGCTGGTAGCTGCAGGAGTCTCAGTCCTAGCACAGTCAGGCGCACGGCTGTACACTAGGGAAGGGCTGGTAGCTGGAGGCGTCTCAGTCCTAGCACAGTCAGGCGCACGGCTGTACACTAGGGAAGGGCTGGTAGCTGCAGGCGTCTCAGTCCTAGCACAGTCAGGCGCACGGCTGTACACTAGGGAAGGGCTGGTAGCTGGAGGCGTCTCAGTTCTAGCACAGTCAGGCGCACGGCTGTACACTAGGGAAGGGCTGGTAGCTGCAGGCGTCTCAGTCCTAGCACAGTCAGGCGCACGGCTGTACACTAGGGAAGGGCTGGTAGCTGCAGGCGTCTCAGTCCTAGCACAGTCAGGCGCATGGCTGTACACTAGGGAAGGGCTGGTAGCTGCAGGCGTCTCAGTACTAGCACAGTCAGGCGCATGGCTGTACACTAGGGAAGGGCTGGTAGCTGCAGGCGTCTCAGTCCTAGCACAGTCAGGCGCATGGCTGTAGACTAGGGAAGGGCTGGTAGCTGCAGGCGTCTCAGTACTAGCACAGTCAGGCACACGGCTGTACACTAAGGAAGGGCTGGTAGCTGTAGACGTCTCAGTCCTAGCACAGTCAGGCGCACGGCTGTACACTAGGGAAGGGCTGGTAGCTGGAGGCGTCTCAGTACTAGCACAGTCAGGCGCACGGCTGTACACTAGGGAAGTGCTGGTAGCTGGAGGCGTCTCAGTACTAGCACAGTCAGGCGCACGGCTGTACACTAGGGAAGGGCTGGTAGCTGGAGGCGTCTCAGTACTAGCACAGTTAGGCGCACGGCTGTACACTAGGGAAGGGCTGGTAGCTGCAGGCATCTCAGTCCTAGCACAGTCAGGCGCACGGCTGTACACTAGGGAAGGGCTGGTAGCTGCAGGCGTCTCAGTCCTAGCACAGTCAGGCGCATGGCTGTACACTAGGGAAGGGCTGGTAGCTGCAGGCGTCTCAGTACTAGCACAGTCAGGTGCACGGCTGTACACTAGGGAAGGGCTGGTAGCTGCAGGCGTCTCAGTCCTAGCACAGTCAGGCGCACGGCTGTACACTAGGGAAGAGCTGGTAGCTGCAGGCGTCTCAGTCCTAGCACAGTCAGGCGCACGGCTGTACACTAGGGAAGGGCTGGTAGCTGCAGGAAGGGCTGGTAGTTGCAGGCGTCTCAGTCCTAGCACAGTCAGGCGCACGGCTGTACACTAGGGAAGGGCTGGTAGCTGGAGGCGTCTCAGTACTAGCACAGTCAGGCGCACGGCTGTACACTAGGGAAGGGCTGGTAGCTGCAGGCGTCTCAGTCCTAGCACAGTCAGGCGCACGGCTGTACACTAGGGAAGGGCTGGTAGCTGGAGGCGTCTCAGTACTAGCACAGTCAGGCGCACGGCTGTACACTAGGGAAGGGCTGGTAGCTGCAGGCGTCTCAGTCCTAGCACAGTCAGGCGCATGGCTGTACACTAGGGAAGGGCTGGTAGCTGAAGGCGTCTCAGTACTAGCACAGTCAGGCGCACGGCTGTACACTAGGGAAGGGCTGGTAGCTGCAGGCGTCTCAGTCCTAGCACAGTCAGGCGCATGGCTGTACACTAGGGAAGGGCTGGTAGCTGCAGGCGTCTCAGTCCTAGCACAGTCAGGCGCACGGCTGTACACTAGGGAAGGGCTGGTAGCTGCAGGCGTCTCAGTCCTAGCACAGTCAGGCGCATGGCTGTACACTAGGGAAGGGCTGGTAGCTGCAGGCGTCTCAGTACTAGCACAGTCAGGCGCACGGCTGTACACTAGGGAAGGGCTGGTAGCTGGAGGCGTCTCAGTACTAGCACAGTCAGGAGCACGGCTGTACACTAGGGAAGGGCTGGTAGCTGCTGGTGTCTCAGTCCTAGCACAGTCAGGCGCATGGCTGTACACTAGGGAAGGGCTGGTAGCTGCAGGCGTCTCAGTCCTAGCACAGTCAGGCGCACGGCTCTACACTAGGGAAGGGCTGGTAGCTGTAGACGTCTCAGTCCTAGCACAGTCAGGCGCACGGCTGTACACTAGGGAAGGGCTGGTAGCTGCAGGCGTCTCAGTACTAGCACAGTCAGGCGCACGGCTGTACACTAGGGAAGGGCTGGTAGCTGCAGGCGTCTCAGTCCTAGCACAGTCAGGCACACGGCTGTACACTAGGGAAGGGCTGGTTGCTGGAGGCGTCTCAGTACTAGCACAGTCAGGCGCACGGCTGTACACTAGGGAAGGGCTGGTAGCTGCAGACGTCTCAGTCCTAGCACAGTCAGGCGCACGGCTGTACACTAGGGAAGGGCTGGTAGCTGCAGGCGTCTCAGTCCTAGCACAGTCAGGCGCACGGCTGTACACTAGGGAAGGGCTGGTAGCTGGAGGCGTCTCAGTCCTAGCACAGTCAGGCGCACGGCTGTACACTAGGGAAGGGCTGGTAGCTGCAGGCGTCTCAGTCCTAGCACAGTCAGGCGCACGGCTGTACACTAGGGAAGGGCTGGTAGCTGGAGGCGTCTCAGTACTAGCACAGTCAGGCGCACGGCTGTACACTAGGGAAGGGCTGGTAGCTGCAGGCGTCTCAGTCCTAGCACAGTCAGGCGCATGGCTGTACACTAGGGAAGGGCTGGTAGCTGAAGGCGTCTCAGTACTAGCACAGTCAGGCGCACGGCTGTACACTAGGGAAGGGCTGGTAGCTGCAGGCGTCTCAGTCCTAGCACAGTCAGGCGCATGGCTGTACACTAGGGAAGGGCTGGTAGCTGCAGACGTCTCAGTACTAGCACAGTCAGGCGCACGGGTGTACACTAGGGAAGGGCTGGTAGCTGCAGGCGTCTCAGTCCTAGCACAGTCAGGCGCATGGCTGTACACTAGGGATGGGCTGGTAGCTGCAGGCGTCTCAGTCCTAGCACAGTCAGGCGCACGGCTGTACACTAGGGAAGGGCTGGTAGCTGCAGGCGTCTCAGTACTAGCACAGTCAGGCGCACGGCTGTACACTAGGGAAGGGCTGGTAGCTGGAGGCGTCTCAGTACTAGCACAGTCAGGCGCACGGCTGTACACTAGGGAAGGGCTGGTAGCTGCAGGTGTCTCAGTCCTAGCACAGTCAGGCGCATGGCTGTACACTAGGGAAGGGCTGGTAGCTGCAGGCGTCTCAGTACTAGCACAGTCAGGCGCACGGCTGTACACTAGGGAAGGGCTGGTAGCTGGAGGCGTCTCAGTCCTAGCACAGTCAGGCGCACGGCTGTACACTAGGGAAGGGCTGGTAGCTGCAGGCGTCTCAGTACTAGCACAGTCAGGCGCACGGCTGTACACTAGGGAAGGGCTGGTAGCTGTAGACGTCTCAGTCCTAGCACAGTCAGGCGCACGGCTGTACACTAGGGAAGGGCTGGTAGCTGTAGACGTCTCAGTCCTAGCACAGTCAGGCGCACGGCTGTACACTAGGGAAGGGCTGGTAGCTGTAGACGTCTCAGTCCTAGCACAGTCAGGCACACGGCTCTACACTAGGGAAGGGCTGGTAGCTGTAGACGTCTCAGTCCTAGCACAGTCTGGCGCACGGCTGTACACTAGGGAAGGGCTGGTAGCTGCAGGCGTCTCAGTACTAGCACAGTCTGGCGCACGGCTGTACACTAGGGAAGGGCTGGTAGCTGCAGGCGTCTCAGTCCTAGCACAGTCAGGCACACGGCTGTACACTAGGGAAGGGCTGGTAGCTGCAGGCGTCTCAGTCCTAGCACAGTCAGGCGCACGGCTGTACACTAGGGAAGGGCTGGTAGCTGGAGGCGTCTCAGTACTAGCACAGTCAGGCGCACGGCTGTACACTAGGGAAGGGCTGGTTGCTGGAGGCGTCTCAGTACTAGCATAGTCAGGCGCACGGCTGTACACTAGGGAAGGGCTGGTAGCTGCAGGCGTCTCAGTCCTAGCACAGTCAGGCGCACGGCTGTACACTAGGGAAGGGCTGGTAGCTGCAGGCGTCTCAGTCCTAGCACAGTCAGGCACACAGCTGTACACTAGGGAAGGGCTGGTAGCTGCAGGCGTCTCAGTCCTAGCACAGTCAGGTGCACGGCTGTACACTAGGGAAGGGCTGGTAGCTGCAGGCGTCTCAGTCCTAGCACAGTCAGGCGCACGGCTGTACACTAGGGAAGGGCTGGTAGCTGCAGGCGTCTCTCTCCTAGCACAGTCAGGCGCACGGCTGTACACTAGGGAAGGGCTGGTAGCTGCAGGCGTCTCAGTCCTAGCACAGTCAGGCACACGGCTGTACACTAGGGAAGGGCTAGTAGCTGCAGGCGTCTCACTCCTAGCACAGTCAGGCGCACGGCTGTACACTAGGGAAGGGCTAGTAGCTGCAGGCGTCTCAGCACAGTCAGGCGCACAGCTGTACACTAGGAAGGGCTGGTAGCTGCAGGCGTCTCAGTACTAGCACAGTCAGGCGCACGGCTGTACACTAGGGAAGGGCTGGTAGCTGCAGGCGTCTCAGTCCTAGCACAGTCAGGCGCATGGCTGTACACTAGGGAAGGGCTGGTAGCTGCAGGCATCTCAGTACTAGCACAGTCAGGCGCACGGCTGTACACTAGGGAAGGGCTGGTAGCTGCAGGCGTCTCAGTACTAGCACAGTCAGGCGCACGGCTGTACACTAGGGAAGGGCTGGTAGCTGGAGGCGTCTCAGTACTAGCACAGTCAGGCGCATGGCTGTACACTAGGGAAGGGCTGGTAGCTGCAGGCGTCTCAGTACTAGCACAGTCAGGCGCACGGCTGTACACTAGGGAAGGGCTGGTAGCTGCAGGCGTCTCAGTCCTAGCACAGTCAGGCGCACGGCTGTACACTAGGGAAGGACTGGTAGCTGCAGGCGTCTCAGCCCTAGCACAGTCAGGCGCACGGCTGTACACTAGGGAAGGGCTGGTAGCTGCAGGCGTCTCAGTCCTAGCACAGTCAGGCGCAAGGCTGTACACTAGGGAAGGGCTGGTAGCTGCAGGCATCTCAGTCCTAGCACAGTCAGGCGCACGGCTGTACACTAGGGAAGGGCTGGTAGCTGCAGGCGTCTCAGTCCTAGCACAGTCAGGCGCAAGGCTGTACACTAGGGAAGGGCTGGTAGCTGCAGGCGTCTCAGTCCTAGCACAGTCAGGCGCACGGCTGTACACTAGGGAAGGGCTGGTAGCTGCAGGCGTCTCAGTACTAGCACAGTCAGGCGCAAGGCTGTACACTAGGGAAGGGCTGGTAGCTGCAGGCGTCTCAGTACTAGCACAGTCAGGCGCACGGCTGTACACTAGGGAAGGGCTGGTAGCTGGAGGCGTCTCAGTCCTAGCACAGTCAGGCGCACGGCTGTACACTAGGGAAGGGCTGGTAGCTGGAGGCGTCTCAGTCCTAGCACAGTCAGGCGCACGGCTGTGCACTAGGGAAGGGCTGGTAGCTGCAGGCGTCTCAGTCCTAGCACAGTCAGGCGCATGGCTGTACACTAGGGAAGGGCTGGTAGCTGCAGGCGTCTCAGTACTAGCACAGTCAGGCGCACGGCTGTACACTAGGGAAGGGCTGGTAGCTGCAGGCGTCTCAGTCCTAGCACAGTCAGGCGCATGGCTGTAGACTAGGGAAGGGCTGGTAGCTGCAGGCGTCTCAGTACTAGCACAGTCAGGCACACGGCTGTACACTAGGGAAGGGCTGGTAGCTGTAGACGTCTCAGTCCTAGCACAGTCAGGCACACGGCTGTACACTAGGGAAGGGCTGGTAGCTGCAGACGTTTCAGTCCTAGCACAGTCAGGCGCACGGCTGTACACTAGGGAAGGGCTGGTAGCTGTAGACGTCTCAGTCCTAGCACAGTCAGGCGCACGGCTGTACACTAGGGAAGGGCTGATAGCTGGAGGCGTCTCAGTCCTAGCACAGTCAGGCGCACGGCTGTACACTAGGGAAGGGCTGGTAGCTGTAGACGTCTCAGTCCTAGCACAGTCAGGCGCACGGCTGTACACTAGGAAAGGGCTGGTAGCTGGAGGCGTCTCAGTCCTAGCACAGTCAGGCGCACGGCTGTACACTAGGGAAGGGCTGGTAGCTGGAGGCGTCTCAGTTCTAGCACAGTCAGGCGCACGGCTGTACACTCGGGAAGGGCTGGTAGCTGTAGACTTCTCAGTCCTAGCACAGTCAGGCGCACGGCTGTACACTAGGGAAGGGCTGGTAGCTGCAGGCGTCTCAGTACTAGCACAGTCAGGCGCACGGCTGTACACTAGGGAAGGGCTGGTAGCTGCAGGCGTCAGTCCTAGCACAGTCAGGCGCACGGCTGTACACTAGGGAAGGGCTGGTAGCTGCAGGCGTCTCAGTCCTAGTACAGTCAGGCGCACGGCTGTACACTAGGGAAGGGCTGGTAGCTGTAGACGTCTCAGTCCTAGCACAGTCAGGCGCACGGCTGTACACTAGGGAAGGGCTGGTAGCTGGAGGCGTCTCAGTACTAGCACAGTCAGGCGCACGGCTGTACACTAGGGAAGGGCTGGTAGCTGCAGGAGTCTCAGTCCTAGCACAGTCAGGCGCACGGCTGTACACTAGGGAAGGGCTGGTAGCTGGAGGCGTCTCAGTCCTAGCACAGTCAGGCGCACGGCTGTACACTAGGGAAGGGCTGGTAGCTGCAGCCGTCTCAGTCCTAGCACAGTCAGGCGCACGGCTGTACACTAGGGAAGGGCTGGTAGCTGCAGGCGTCTCAGTACTAGCACAGTCAGGCGCACGGCTGTACACTAGGGAAGGGCTGGTAGCTGCAGGCGTCTCAGTCCTAGCACAGTCAGGCGCATGGCTGTAGACTATGGAAGGGCTGGTAGCTGCAGGCGTCTCAGTACTAGCACAGTCAGGCACACGGCTGTACACTAGGGAAGGGCTGGTAGCTGTAGACGTCTCAGTCCTAGCACAGTCAGGCACACGGCTGTACACTAGGGAAGGGCTGGTAGCTGCAGACGTCTCAGTACTAGCACAGTCAGGCACACGGCTGTACACTAGGGAAGGGCTGGTAGCTGTAGACGTCTCAGTCCTAGCACAGTCAGGCGCACGGCTGTACACTAGGGAAGGGCTGGTAGCTGGAGGCGTCTCAGTACTAGCACAGTCAGGCGCACGGCTGTACACTAGGGAAGGGCTGGTAGCTGCAGGCGTCTCAGTCCAAGCACAGTCAGGCGCACGGCTGTACACTAGGGAAGGGCTGGTAGCTGGAGGCGTCTCAGTACTAGCACAGTCAGGCGCACGGCTGTACACTAGGGAAGGGCTGGTAGCTGCAGGAGTCTCAGTCCTAGCACAGTCAGGCGCACGGCTGTACACTAGGGAAGGGCTGGTAGCTGGAGGCGTCTCAGTCCTAGCACAGTCAGGCGCACGGCTGTACACTAGGGAAGGGCTGGTAGCTGCAGGCGTCTCAGTCCTAGCACAGTCAGGCGCACGGCTGTACACTAGGGAAGGGCTGGTAGCTGGAGGCGTCTCAGTTCTAGCACAGTCAGGCGCACGGCTGTACACTAGGGAAGGGCTGGTAGCTGCAGGCGTCTCAGTCCTAGCACAGTCAGGCGCACGGCTGTACACTAGGGAAGGGCTGGTAGCTGCAGGCGTCTCAGTCCTAGCACAGTCAGGCGCATGGCTGTACACTAGGGAAGGGCTGGTAGCTGCAGGCGTCTCAGTACTAGCACAGTCAGGCGCATGGCTGTACACTAGGGAAGGGCTGGTAGCTGCAGGCGTCTCAGTCCTAGCACAGTCAGGCGCATGGCTGTAGACTAGGGAAGGGCTGGTAGCTGCAGGCGTCTCAGTACTAGCACAGTCAGGCACACGGCTGTACACTAAGGAAGGGCTGGTAGCTGTAGACGTCTCAGTCCGAGCACAGTCAGGCGCACGGCTGTACACTAGGGAAGGGCTGGTAGCTGGAGGCGTCTCAGTACTAGCACAGTCAGGCGCACGGCTGTACACTAGGGAAGTGCTGGTAGCTGGAGGCGTCTCAGTACTAGCACAGTCAGGCGCACGGCTGTACACTAGGGAAGGGCTGGTAGCTGGAGGCGTCTCAGTACTAGCACAGTTAGGCGCACGGCTGTACACTAGGGAAGGGCTGGTAGCTGCAGGCATCTCAGTCCTAGCACAGTCAGGCGCACGGCTGTACACTAGGGAAGGGCTGGTAGCTGCAGGCGTCTCAGTCCTAGCACAGTCAGGCGCATGGCTGTACACTAGGGAAGGGCTGGTAGCTGCAGGCGTCTCAGTACTAGCACAGTCAGGTGCACGGCTGTACACTAGGGAAGGGCTGGTAGCTGCAGGCGTCTCAGTCCTAGCACAGTCAGGCGCACGGCTGTACACTAGGGAAGGGCTGGTAGCTGCAGGAAGGGCTGGTAGTTGCAGGCGTCTCAGTCCTAGCACAGTCAGGCGCACGGCTGTACACTAGGGAAGGGCTGGTAGCTGGAGGCGTCTCAGTACTAGCACAGTCAGGCGCACGGCTGTACACTAGGGAAGGGCTGGTAGCTGCAGGCGTCTCAGTCCTAGCACAGTCAGGCGCACGGCTGTACACTAGGGAAGGGCTGGTAGCTGGAGGCGTCTCAGTACTAGCACAGTCAGGCGCACGGCTGTACACTAGGGAAGGGCTGGTAGCTGCAGGCGTCTCAGTCCTAGCACAGTCAGGCGCATGGCTGTACACTAGGGAAGGGCTGGTAGCTGAAGGCGTCTCAGTACTAGCACAGTCAGGCGCACGGCTGTACACTAGGGAAGGGCTGGTAGCTGCAGGCGTCTCAGTCCTAGCACAGTCAGGCGCATGGCTGTACACTAGGGAAGGGCTGGTAGCTGCAGGCGTCTCAGTCCTAGCACAGTCAGGCGCACGGCTGTACACTAGGGAAGGGCTGGTAGCTGCAGGCGTCTCAGTCCTAGCACAGTCAGGCGCATGGCTGTACACTAGAGAAGGGCTGGTAGCTGCAGGCGTCTCAGTACTAGCACAGTCAGGCGCACGGCTGTACACTAGGGAAGGGCTGGTAGCTGGAGGCGTCTCAGTACTAGCACAGTCAGGAGCACGGCTGTACACTAGGGAAGGGCTGGTAGCTGCAGGTGTCTCAGTCCTAGCACAGTCAGGCGCATGGCTGTACACTAGGGAAGGGCTGGTAGCTGCAGGCGTCTCAGTCCTAGCACAGTCAGGCGCACGGCTCTACACTAGGGAAGGGCTGGTAGCTGTAGACGTCTCAGTCCTAGCACAGTCAGGCGCACGGCTGTACACTAGGGAAGGGCTGGTAGCTGCAGGAAGGGCTGGTAGTTGCAGGCGTCTCAGTCCTAGCACAGTCAGGCGCACGGCTGTACACTAGGGAAGGGCTGGTAGCTGGAGGCGTCTCAGTACTAGCACAGTCAGGCGCACGGCTGTACACTAGGGAAGGGCTGGTAGCTGCAGGCGTCTCAGTCCTAGCACAGTCAGGCGCACGGCTGTACACTAGGGAAGGGCTGGTAGCTGGAGGCGTCTCAGTACTAGCACAGTCAGGCGCACGGCTGTACACTAGGGAAGGGCTGGTAGCTGCAGGCGTCTCAGTCCTAGCACAGTCAGGCGCATGGCTGTACACTAGGGAAGGGCTGGTAGCTGAAGGCGTCTCAGTACTAGCACAGTCAGGCGCACGGCTGTACACTAGGGAAGGGCTGGTAGCTGCAGGCGTCTCAGTCCTAGCACAGTCAGGCGCATGGCTGTACACTAGGGAAGGGCTGGTAGCTGCAGGCGTCTCAGTCCTAGCACAGTCAGGCGCACGGCTGTACACTAGGGAAGGGCTGGTAGCTGCAGGCGTCTCAGTCCTAGCACAGTCAGGCGCATGGCTGTACACTAGAGAAGGGCTGGTAGCTGCAGGCGTCTCAGTACTAGCACAGTCAGGCGCACGGCTGTACACTAGGGAAGGGCTGGTAGCTGGAGGCGTCTCAGTACTAGCACAGTCAGGAGCACGGCTGTACACTAGGGAAGGGCTGGTAGCTGCAGGTGTCTCAGTCCTAGCACAGTCAGGCGCATGGCTGTACACTAGGGAAGGGCTGGTAGCTGCAGGCGTCTCAGTCCTAGCACAGTCAGGCGCACGGCTCTACACTAGGGAAGGGCTGGTAGCTGTAGACGTCTCAGTCCTAGCACAGTCAGGCGCACGGCTGTACACTAGGGAAGGGCTGGTAGCTGCAGGCGTCTCAGTACTAGCACAGTCAGGCGCAAGGCTGTACACTAGGGAAGGGCTGGTAGCTGCAGGCGTCTCAGTCCTAGCACAGTCAGGCACACGGCTGTACACTAGGGAAGGGCTGGTTGCTGGAGGCGTCTCAGTACTAGCACAGTCAGGCGCACGGCTGTACACTAGGGAAGGGCTGGTAGCTGCAGACGTCTCAGTCCTAGCACAGTCAGGCGCACGGCTGTACACTAGGGAAGGGCTGGTAGCTGCAGGAAGGGCTGGTAGCTGCAGGCGTCTCAGTCCTAGCACAGTCAGGCGCACGGCTGTACACTAGGGAAGGGCTGGTAGCTGGAGGCGTCTCAGTACTAGCACAGTCAGGCGCACGGCTGTACACTAGGGAAGGGCTGGTAGCTGCAGGCGTCTCAGTCCTAGCACAGTCAGGCGCACGGCTGTACACTAGGGAAGGGCTGGTAGCTGGAGGCGTCTCAGTACTAGCACAGTCAGGCGCACGGCTGTACACTAGGGAAGGGCTGGTAGCTGCAGGCGTCTCAGTCCTAGCACAGTCAGGCGCATGGCTGTACACTAGGGAAGGGCTGGTAGCTGAAGGCGTCTCAGTCCTAGCACAGTCAGGCACACGGCTGTACACTAGGGAAGGGCTGGTAGCTGCAGGCGTCTCAGTCCTAGCACAGTCAGGCGCATGGCTGTACACTAGGGAAGGGCTGGTAGCTGCAGGCGTCTCAGTCCTAGCACAGTCAGGCGCATGGCTGTACACTAGGGAAGGGCTGGTAGCTGTAGACGTCTCAGTACTAGCACAGTCAGGCGCACGGGTGTACACTAGGGAAGGGCTGGTAGCTGCAGGCGTCTCAGTCCTAGCACAGTCAGGCGCATGGCTGTACACTAGGGAAGGGCTGGTAGCTGCAGGCGTCTCAGTCCTAGCACAGTCAGGCGCACGGCTGTACACTAGGGAAGGGCTGGTAGCTGCAGGCGTCTCAGTACTAGCACAGTCAGGCGCACGGCTGTACACTAGGGAAGGGCTGGTAGCTGGAGGCGTCTCAGTACTAGCACAGTCAGGCGCACGGCTGTACACTAGGGAAGGGCTGGTAGCTGCAGGTGTCTCAGTCCTAGCACAGTCAGGCGCATGGCTGTACACTAGGGAAGGGCTGGTAGCTGCAGGCGTCTCAGTACTAGCACAGTCAGGCGCACGGCTGTACACTAGGGAAGGGCTGGTAGCTGTAGACGTCTCAGTCCTAGCACAGTCAGGCGCACGGCTGTACACTAGGGAAGGGCTGGTTGCTGGAGGCGTCTCAGTCCTAGCACAGTCAGGCGCACGGCTGCACGGCTGTACACTAGGGAAGGGCTAGTAGCTGCAGGCGTCTCAGCACAGTCAGGCGCACAGCTGTACACTAGGAAGGGCTGGTAGCTGCAGGCGTCTCAGTACTAGCACAGTCAGGCGCACGGCTGTACACTAGGGAAGGGCTGGTAGCTGCAGGCGTCTCAGTCCTAGCACAGTCAGGCGCACGGCTGTACACTAGGGAAGGGCTGGTAGCTGCAGGCGTCTCAGTCCTAGCACAGTCAGGCGCACGGCTGTACTCTAGGGAAGGGCTGGTAGCTGCAGGCGTCTCAGTCCTAGCACAGTCAGGCGCACGGCTGTACACTAGGGAAGGGCTGGTAGCTGGAGGCGTCTCAGTCCTAGCACAGTCAGGCGCACGGCTGTACACTAGGGAAGGGCTGGTAGCTGCAGGTGTCTCAGTCCTAGCACAGTCAGGCGCATGGCTGTACACTAGGGAAGGGCTGGTAGCTGCAGGCATCTCAGTACTAGCACAGTCAGGCGCACGGCTGTACACTAGGGAAGGGCTGGTAGCTGCAGGCGTCTCAGTCCTAGCACAGTCAGGCGCACGGCTGTACACTAGGGAAGGGCTGGTAGCTGCAGGCGTCTCAGTCCTAGCACAGTCAGGCGCACGGCTGTACACTAGGGAAGGGCTGGTAGCTGCAGGCGTCTCAGTACTAGCACAGTAAGGCGCACGGCTGTACACTAGGGAAGGGCTGGTAGCTGCAGGCGTCTCAGTCCTAGCACAGTCAGGCGCACGGCTGTACACTAGGGAAGGGCTGGTAGCTGTAGACGTCTCAGTCCTAGCACAGTCAGGCGCACGGCTGTACACTAGGGAAGGGCTGGTAGCTGTAGACGTCTCAGTCCTAGCACAGTCAGGCGCACGGCTGTACACTAGGGAAGGGCTGGTAGCTGGAGGCGTCTCAGTCCTAGCACAGTCAGGCGCACGGCTGTACACTAGGGAAGGGCTGGTAGCTGCAGGCGTCTCAGTCCTAGCACAGTCAGGCGCACGGCTGTACACTAGGGAAGGGCTGGTAGCTGGAGGCGTCTCAGTACTAGCACAGTCAGGCGCACGGCTGTACACTAGGGAAGGGCTGGTAGCTGCAGGCATCTCAGTCCTAGCACAGTCAGGCGCACGGCTGTACACTAGAGAAGGGCTGGTAGCTGCAGGCGTCACAGTCCTAGCACAGTCAGGCGCACGGCTGTACACTAGGGAAGGGCTGGTAGCTGTAGACGTCTCAGTCCTAGCACAGTCAGGGGCACGGCTGTACACTAGGGAAGGGCTGGTAGCTGCAGGCGTCTCAGTCCTAGCACAGTCAGGCGCACGGCTGTACACTAGGGAAGGGCTGGTAGCTGCAGGCGTCTCAGTCCTAGCATAGTCAGGCACACGGCTGTACACTATGGAAGGGCTGGTAGCTGCAGGCGTCTCAGTCCTAGCACAGTCAGGCACAAGGCTGTACACTAGGGAAGGGCTGGTAGCTGCAGGCGTCTCAGTCCTAGCACAGTCAGGCGCACGGCTGTACACTAGGGAAGGGCTAGTAGCTGCAGGCGTCTCACTCCTAGCACAGTCAGGCGCACGGCTTTACACTAGGGAAGGGCTGGTAGCTGGAGGCGTCTCAGTCCTAGCACAGTCAGGCGCACGGCTGTACACTAGGGAAGGGCTGGTAGCTGCAGGCGTCTCAGTCCTAGCACAGTCAGGCGCACAGCTGTACACTAGGGAAGGGCTGGTAGCTGCAGGCGTCTCAGTCCTAGCACAGACAGGCACAAGGCTGTACACTAGGGAAGGGCTGGTAGCTGCAGGCGTCTCACTCCTAGCACAGTCAGGCGCACGGCTGTACACTAGGGAAGGGCTGGTAGCTGCAGGAAGGGCTGGTAGCTGCAGGCATCTCAGTCCTAGCACAGTCAGGCACACGGCTGTACACTAGGGAAGGGCTGGTAGCTGCAGGCGTTTCACTCCTAGCACAGTCAGACGCACGGCTGTACACTAGGGAAGGGCTGGTAGCTGCAGGCGTCTCAGTCCTAGCACAGTCAGGCGCACGGCTGTACACTAGGGAAGGGCTGGTAGCTGCAGGAAGGGCTGGTAGCTGCAGGCGTCTCAGTCCTAGCACAGTCAGGCGCACGGCTGTACACTAGGGAAGGGCTGGTAGCTGCAGGCGTCTCAGTCCTAGCACAGTCAGGCGCACGGCTGTACACTAGGGAAGGGCTGGTAGCTGCAGGCGTCTCAGTCCTAGCACAGTCAGGCGCACGGCTGTACACTAGGGAAGGGCTGGTAGCTGCAGGCATCTCAGTACTAGCACAGTCAGGCGCACGGCTGTACACTAGGGAAGGGCTGGTAGCTGCAGGCGTCTCAATCCTAGCACAGTCAGGCGCACGGCTGTACACTAGGGAAGGGCTGGTAGCTGCAGGCGTCTCAGTACTAGCACAGTCAAGCGCACGGCTGTACACTAGGGAAGGGCTGGTAGCTGCAGGCGTCTCAATCCTAGCACAGTCAGGCACACGGCTCTACACTAGGGAAGGGCTGGTAGCTGTAGACGTCTCAGTCCTAGCACAGTCAGGCACACGGCTGTACACTAGGGAAGAGCTGGTAGCTGCAGGCGTCTCAGTCCTAGCACAGTCAGGCGCACGGCTGTACACTAGGGAAGGGCTGGTAGCTGCAGGCGTCTCAGTACTAGCACAGTCAGGCACACGGTTGTACACTAGGGAAGGGCTGGTAGCTGCAGGCGTCTCAGTCCTAGCGCAGTCAGGCGCACGGCTGTACACTAGGGAAGGGCTGGTAGCTGTAGACGTCTCAGTCCTAGCACAGTCAGGCGCATGGCTGTACACTAGGGAAGGGCTGGTAGCTGGAGGCGTCTCAGTACTAGCACAGTCAGGCGCACGGCTGTACACTAGGGAAGGGCTGGTAGCTGCAGGCGTCTCAGTCCTAGCACAGTCAGGCGCACGGCTGTACACTAGGGAAGGGCTGGTAGCTGCAGGCGTCTCAGTCCTAGCACAGTCAGGCGCACGGCTGCACGGCTGTACACTAGGGAAGGGCTGGTAGCTGCAGGCGTCTCAGTCCTAGCACAGTCAGGCGCACGGCTGTACACTAGGGAAGGGCTGGTAGCTGCAGGTGTCTCAGTACTAGCACAGTCAGGCGCACGGCTGTACACTAGGGAAGGGCTGGTAGCTGCAGGCGTCTCAGTCCTAGCACAGTCAGGCGCACGGCTGTACACTAGGGAAGGGCTGGTAGCTGGAGGCGTCTCAGTCCTAGCACAGTCAGGCGCACGGCTGTACACTAGGGAAGGGCTGGTAGCTGGAGGCGTCTCAGTCCTAGCACAGTCAGGCGCACGGCTGTACACTAGGGAAGGACTGGTAGCTGCAGGCGTCTCAGTCCTAGCACAGTCAGGCGCACGGCTGTACACTAGGGAAGGGCTGGTAGCTGCATTTGCATATAGTCGCAGACGCAACACTTGCAAAAGACGCATACATGGCTGCTGCAGCGTCCAACTCAGGATTAGGCCCCATGATGTAATTTTCATTCGAAAAACACGCACCCCTTGTTGTACATTATGGAGATTACTAATCACTTTAGAGATCTATAATCTTATTATCTACAATAGGAATAGATTATCCAAAATATGATTTTTGTGCCCTGATCCAGCAGGTGTGATCCCACAGTATGTCCACATTATAATAGCCACATTATTTATTGCATTGTCTGTTAGGCATTGTCCATGACACTATTTTGTAAAGCTCCCAAAATCATAATTTATATAAATAAGAAAAATTCAGTAAGAAAAGTGGTAGAAATATTTCCCATACTCTATATTTCCCTACAGGAATTGCAAGTCTCTGCTATATTCTGTTATTAGGGAAGTAAGTCTCATGTCTCAGGCTGCTGTAAGCATATTTCTGACTAGTCACAGTGACAGGGCTACTTTTATCTGAAGGATCCCGGATCTCTGCACCTTCCCTGTGGCCTGTGTCCCCTGCAGAGATGGGTAACAAGATACTGGAAACTCATTAGCGGATCTCACCTTGGTATCACAGCCTCATTAATGCTATATGAGCCTAACAGTGGCTGACATGTTTATTCCTAGGGAGTGCGGAAGGACACAAACGACAGAATTACCCATAAAATTCAGAGAAACGAACTAGTGTAAAGGATGAGCGGGTTCGGTTCCTCTGAATCCGAACCCGCCCGAACTTCAGCTTTTTTCCACGGGTCCGAGCAGGCTCGGATCCTCCCGCCTTGCTCGGTTAACCCGAGCACGCCCGAACGTCATCATCCCGCTGTCGGATTCTCGCGAGACTCGGATTCTATATAAGGAGCCGCGCGTCGCCGCCATTTTCACACGTGCATTGAGAGTCATAGGGAGAGGACGTGGCTGGCGTCCTCTCCGTTTAGAGAAGAGAGAGACACAGTATTTTGGGGAGCATTATTAGGAGGAGTACTACTATACTGTATACTACTCAGACACAGTATTTTGGGGAGCATTATTAGGAGGAGTACTACTATACTGTATACTACTCTACTACTTGCTGAAGTGATATTTATAGAGTCATAGGGAGAGGACGTGGCTGGCGTCCTCTCCGTTTAGAGAAGAGAGAGACACAGTATTTTGGGGAGCATTATTAGGAGGAGTACTACTAGTATACTGTATACTACTCAGACACAGTATTTTGGGGAGCATTATTAGGAGGAGTACTACTATACTGTATACTACTCTACTACTTGCTGAAGTGATATTTATAGAGTCATAGGGAGAGGACGTGGCTGGCGTCCTCTCCGTTTAGAGAAGAGAGAGACACAGTATTTTGGGGAGCATTATTAGGAGGAGTACTACTATACTGTATACTACTCTACTACTTGCTGAAGTGATATTTATAGAGTCATAGGGAGAGGACGTGGCTGGCGTCCTCTCCGTTTAGAGAAGAGAGAGACACAGTATTTTGGGGAGCATTATTAGGAGGAGTACTACTATACTGTATACTACTCTACTACTTGCTGAAGTGATATTTATAGAGTCATAGGGAGAGGACGTGGCTGGCGTCCTCTCCGTTTAGAGAAGAGAGAGACACAGTATTTTGGGGAGCATTATTAGGAGGAGTACTACTATACTGTATACTACTCTACTACTTGCTGAAGTGATATTTATAGAGTCATAGGGAGAGGACGTGGCTGGCGTCCTCTCCGTTTAGAGAAGAGAGAGACACAGTATACTATTTTGGGGAGCATTATTAGGAGGAGTACTACTATACTGTATACTACTATACTACTTGCTGAAGTGATATTTATAGAGTCATAGGGAGAGGACGTGGCTGGCGTCCTCTCCGTTTAGAGAAGAGAGAGACACAGTATACTATTTTGGGGAGCATTATTAGGAGGAGTACTACTATACTGTATACTACTCTACTACTTGCTGAAGTGATATTTATAGAGTCATAGGGAGAGGACGTGGCTGGCGTCCTCTCCGTTTAGAGAAGAGAGAGACACAGTATTTTGGGGAGCATTATTAGGAGGAGTACTACTATACTGTATACTACTATACTACTTGCTGAAGTGATATTATAGAGTCATAGGGGGAGAGGACGTGGCTGGCGTCCTCTCCGTTTAGAGAAGAGAGAGACACAGTATTTTGGGGAGCATTATTAGGAGGAGTACTACTATACTGTATACTACTCAGACACAGTATTTTGGGGAGCATTATTAGGAGGAGTACTACTATACTGTATACTACTCTACTACTTGCTGAAGTGATATTTATAGAGTCATAGGGAGAGGACGTGGCTGGCGTCCTCTCCGTTTAGAGAAGAGAGAGACACAGTATTTTGGGGAGCATTATTAGGAGGAGTACTACTATACTGTATACTACTCTACTACTTGCTGAAGTGATATTTATAGAGTCATAGGGAGAGGACGTGGCTGGCGTCCTCTCCGTTTAGAGAAGAGAGAGACACAGTATTTTGGGGAGCATTATTAGGAGGAGTACTACTATACTGTATACTACTATACTACTTGCTGAAGTGATATTTATAGAGTCATAGGGAGAGGACGTGGCTGGCGTCCTCTCCGTTTAGAGAAGAGAGAGACACAGTATACTATTTTGGGGAGCATTATTAGGAGGAGTACTACTATACTGTATACTACTCTACTACTTGCTGAAGTGATATTTATAGAGTCATAGGGAGAGGACGTGGCTGGCGTCCTCTCCGTTTAGAGAAGAGAGAGACACAGTATTTTGGGGAGCATTATTAGGAGGAGTACTACTATACTGTATACTACTATACTACTTGCTGAAGTGATATTATAGAGTCATAGGGGGAGAGGACGTGGCTGGCGTCCTCTCCGTTTAGAGAAGAGAGAGACACAGTATTTTGGGGAGCATTATTAGGAGGAGTACTACTATACTGTATACTACTCAGACACAGTATTTTGGGGAGCATTATTAGGAGGAGTACTACTATACTGTATACTACTCTACTACTTGCTGAAGTGATATTTATAGAGTCATAGGGAGAGGACGTGGCTGGCGTCCTCTCCGTTTAGAGAAGAGAGAGACACAGTATTTTGGGGAGCATTATTAGGAGGAGTACTACTATACTGTATACTACTCTACTACTTGCTGAAGTGATATTTATAGAGTCATAGGGAGAGGACGTGGCTGGCGTCCTCTCCGTTTAGAGAAGAGAGAGACACAGTATTTTGGGGAGCATTATTAGGAGGAGTACTACTATACTGTATACTACTCTACTACTTGCTGAAGTGATATTTATAGATTAGATAGTGTGACTGTAAGTGTATTATCTGACTTGTGGGGGAGACACTGACAGTGGGGAGCAGTTAGAGTCTGAGAGCAGGACTCAGGAGTACATATAACGTACAGTGCACACTTTTGCTGCCAGAGTCAGTGCCACACTGCCATTGTTGTGACCACACTGACCACCAGTATAATAATATATTTTGTGATTGTCTGCTTAGGACTCGGAGTACTAGTTGCAAGTTGCAACGTGACCTGACCACCAGTTTAATAATCAATCACCACCAGTTTAATATATATATAATTGTATATAATATATATATATATAATATTGTATACCACCTACCCGTGGTTTTTTTTTTTTCTTTCTTCTTTGTACATACTACTATAGTATAGTAACTTACTGTAGCAGTCTGCGGTGCTGCTGAGCTGACAGTGTCCAGCAGGTCCGTCATCAGTCATCATTACCAATACCTAATAAATATATTATCTACCTGTCCGGCTGCAGTACTAGTGATATTATATATACATACATATATATATTGATTTCATCTCATTATCAATCATCCAGTCTATATTAGCAGCAGACACAGTACGGTAGTCCACGGCTGTAGCTACCTCTGTGTCGGCACTCGGCAGTCCATCCATAATTGTATACTAGTATCCATCCATCTTTATTGTTTACCTGAGGTGCCTTTTAGTTGTGCCTATTAAAATATGGAGAACAAAAATGTTGAGGTTCCAAAATTAGGGAAAGATCAAGATCCACTTCCACCTCGTGCTGAAGCTGCTGCCACTAGTCATGGCCGAGACGATGAAATGCCAGCAACATCGTCTGCCAAGGCCGATGCCCAATGGCATAGTACAGAGCATGTCAAATCCAAAACACCAAATATCAGTAAAAAAAGGACTCCAAAACCAAAAATAAAATTGTCGGAGGAGAAGCGTAAACTTGCCAATATGCCATTTACCACACGGAGTGGCAAGGAACGGCTGAGGCCCTGGCCTATGTTCATGGCTAGTGGTTCAGCTTCACAGGAGGATGGAAGCACTCAGCCTCTCGCTAGAAAACTGAAAAGACTCAAGCTGGCAAAAGCACCGCAAAGAACTGTGCGTTCTTCGAAATCCCAAATCCACAAGGAGAGTCCAATTGTGTCGGTTGCGATGCCTGACCTTCCCAACACTGGACGTGAAGAGCATGCGCCTTCCACCATTTGCACGCCCCCTGCAAGTGCTGGAAGGAGTACCCGCAGTCCAGTTCCTGATAGTCAGATTGAAAATGTCAGTGTTGAAGTACACCAGGATGAGGAGGATATGGGTGTTGCTGGCGCTGGGGAGGAAATTGACAAGGAGGATTCTGATGGTGAGGTGGTTTGTTTAAGTCAGGCACCCGGGGAGACACCTGTTGTCCGTGGGAGGAATAGGGCCATTGACATGCCTGGTGAAAATACCAAAAAAATCAGCTCTTCGGTGTGGAAGTATTTCACCAGAAATGCGGACAACATTTGTCAAGCCGTGTGTTGCCTTTGTCAAGCTGTAATAAGTAGGGGTAAGGACGTTAACCACCTCGGAACATCCTCCCTTATACGTCACCTGCAGCGCATTCATAATAAGTCAGTGACAAGTTCAAAAACTTTGGGTGACAGCGGAAGCAGTCCACTGACCAGTAAATCCCTTCCTCTTGTAACCAAGCTCACGCAAACCACCCCACCACCAACTCCCTCAGTGTCAATTTCCTCCTTCCCCAGGAATGCCAATAGTCCTGCAGGCCATGTCACTGGCAATTCTGACGAGTCCTCTCCTGCCTGGGATTCCTCCGATGCATCCTTGCGTGTAACGCCTACTGCTGCTGGCGCTGCTGTTGTTGCTGCTGGGAGTCGATGGTCATCCCAGAGGGGAAGTCGGAAGACCACTTGTACTACTTCCAGTAAGCAATTGACTGTCCAACAGTCCTTTGCGAGGAAGATGAAATATCACAGCAGTCATCCTGCTGCAAAGCGGATAACTGAGGCCTTGGCATCCTGGGTGGTGAGAAACGTGGTTCCAGTATCCATCATTACTGCAGAGCCAACTAGAGACTTGTTGGAGGTACTGTGTCCCCGGTACCAAATACCATCTAGGTTCCATTTCTCTAGGCAGGCGATACTGAAAATGTACACAGACCTCAGAAAAAGAGTCACCAGTGTCCTAAAAAATGCAGCTGTACCCAATGTCCACTTAACCACGGACATGTGGACAAGTGGAGCAGGGCAGGGTCAGGACTATATGACTGTGACAGCCCACTGGGTAGATGTATGGACTCCCGCCGCAAGAACAGCAGCGGCGGCACCAGTAGCAGCATCTCGCAAACGACAACTCTTTCCTAGGCAGGCTACGCTTTGTATCACCGGTTTCCAGAATACGCACACAGCTGAAAACCTCTTACGGCAACTGAGGAAGATCATCGCGGAATGGCTTACCCCAATTGGACTCTCCTGTGGATTTGTGGCATCGGACAACGCCAGCAATATTGTGTGTGCATTAAATATGGGCAAATTCCAGCACGTCCCATGTTTTGCACATACCTTGAATTTGGTGGTGCAGAATTTAAAAAAAAACGTCAGGGGCGTGCAAGAGATGCTGTCGGTGGCCAGAAGAATTGCGGGACACTTTCGGCGTACAGGCACCACGTACAGAAGACTGGAGCACCACCAAAAACTACTGAACCTGCCCTGCCATCATCTGAAGCAAGAAGTGGTAACGAGGTGGAATTCAACCCTCTATATGCTTCAGAGGTTGGAGGAGCAGCAAAAGGCCATTCAAGCCTATACAATTGAGCACGATATAGGAGGTGGAATGCACCTGTCTCAAGCGCAGTGGAGAATGATTTCAACGTTGTGCAAGGTTCTGATGCCCTTTGAACTTGCCACACGTGAAGTCAGTTCAGACACTGCCAGCCTGAGTCAGGTCATTCCCCTCATCAGGCTTTTGCAGAAGAAGCTGGAGACATTGAAGGAGGAGCTAACACGGAGCGATTCCGCTAGGCATGTGGGACTTGTGGATGGAGCCCTTAATTCGCTTAACAAGGATTCACGGGTGGTCAATCTGTTGAAATCAGAGCACTACATTTTGGCCACCGTGCTCGATCCTAGATTTAAAGCCTACCTTGGATCTCTCTTTCCGGCAGACACAAGTCTGCTGGGGTTGAAAGACCTGCTGGTGAGAAAATTGTCAAGTCAAGCGGAACGCGACCTGTCAACATCTCCTCCTTCACATTCTCCCGCAACTGGGGGTGCGAGGAAAAGGCTCAGAATTCCGAGCCCACCCGCTGGCGGTGATGCAGGGCAGTCTGGAGCGACTGCTGATGCTGACATCTGGTCCGGACTGAAGGACCTGACAACGATTACGGACATGTCGTCTACTGTCACTGCATATGATTCTCTCACCATTGAAAGAATGGTGGAGGATTATATGAGTGACCGCATCCAAGTAGGCACGTCACACAGTCCGTACTTATACTGGCAGGAAAAAGAGGCAATTTGGAGGCCCTTGCACAAACTGGCTTTATTCTACCTAAGTTGCCCTCCCACAAGTGTGTACTCCGAAAGAGTGTTTAGTGCCGCCGCTCACCTTGTCAGCAATCGGCGTACGAGGTTACATCCAGAAAATGTGGAGAAGATGATGTTCATTAAAATGAATTATAATCAATTCCTCCGTGGAGACATTGACCAGCAGCAATTGCCTCCACAAAGTACACAGGGAGCTGAGATGGTGGATTCCAGTGGGGACGAATTGATAATCTGTGAGGAGGGGGATGTACACGGTGATATATCGGAGGATGATGATGAGGTGGACATCTTGCCTCTGTAGAGCCAGTTTGTGCAAGGAGAGATTAATTGCTTCTTTTTTGGTGGGGGTCCAAACCAACCCGTCATTTCAGTCACAGTCGTGTGGCAGACCCTGTCACTGAAATGATGGGTAGGTTAAAGTGTGCATGTCCTGTTTATACAACATAAGGGTGGGTGGGAGGGCCCAAGGACAATTCCATCTTGCACCTCTTTTTTCTTTAATTTTTCTTTGCGTCATGTGCTGTTTGGGGAGGGTTTTTTGGAAGGGACATCCTGCGTGACACTGCAGTGCCACTCCTAGATGGGCCCGGTGTTTGTGTCGGCCACTAGGGTCGCTTATCTTACTCACACAGCTACCTCATTGCGCCTCTTTTTTTCTTTGCGTCATGTGCTGTTTGGGGAGGGTTTTTTGGAAGGGACATCCTGCGTGACACTGCAGTGACACTCCTAGATGGGCCCGGTGTTTGTGTCGGCCACTAGGGTCGCTTATCTTACTCACACAGCTACCTCATTGCGCCTCTTTTTTTCTTTGCGTCATGTGCTGTTTGGGGAGGGTTTTTTGGAAGGGACATCCTGCGTGACACTGCAGTGACACTCCTAGATGGGCCCGGTGTTTGTGTCGGCCACTAGGGTCGCTTATCTTACTCACACAGCTACCTCATTGCGCCTCTTTTTTTCTTTGCGTCATGTGCTGTTTGGGGAGTGTTTTTTGGAAGGGCCATCCTGCGTGACACTGCAGTGACACTCCTAGATGGGCCCGGTGTTTGTGTCGGCCACTAGGGTCGCTTAGCTTAGTCATCCAGCGACCTAGGTGCAAATTTTAGGACTAAAAATAATATTGTGAGGTGTGAGGTATTCAGAATAGACTGAAAATGAGTGTAAATTATGGTTTTTGAGGTTAATAATACTTTGGGATCAAAATGACCCCCAAATTCTATGATTTAAGCTGTTTTTTAGTGTTTTTTGAAAAAAACACCCGAATCCAAAACACACCCGAATCCAACAAAAAAAATTCGGTGAGGTTTTGCCAAAACGCGGTCGAACCCAAAACACGGCCGCGGAACCGAACCCAAAACCAAAACACAAAACCCGAAAAATTTCCGGCGCTCATCTCTAGTGTAAAGGTGTGTACACAGGGCTGCCATCAGAAACTGTGGGGCCCGAGACTGACAAAATAGACAGGGCCCCTCCCCCCAAAAAAAAAGATTTTGCAGCACCGCTCCACTCCTATGTGATGTCATACATTGTGATGATACATATTGGTTGAGCATTGTGGAACTACAGAAATGGTTCACAGAGAGCTGATGTTTTAAAAAGTCATCCCTGTGCATTAGCCCCCTGTTGTTTTACAGCAGGGGTGGGGAACCTCCGGCCCGCGGGCCGTATACGGCCCGCGAAGCCGTTTGGTCCGGCCCACCAGTTGGTGTCAGTGAGACACGCTGCCGCTCAGTCCGGCGGCAGCGTGTCTCAGCTGTCAGAACAGGGAGACGGAGGAGAGCGCGGCTCTCGTGCGGCTGCGGCGGCGTGTATTACTTCAAACCAGCCGCCCGTCCGTGAGCCAATCAGAGCTCGCGGACCGGCAGCCAATCAGGAGCCGCGGCTGCCGGTCCGCGAGCTCTGATTGGCTCTCGAACCGGCGGCTGGTTTGAAGTAGTACACGCCGCCGCAGCCTGACATAGCCGCGCTCTCCTCCCTGCCCTGACCCGACAGCCGTGCTCTCCTCCGTGTCCCAAGGTAAGCAGCACGGAGGGGAGGGGGGAGGGCATCTGCATACCTGGCACTGTGGGGGGCATTTGTATACCTGGCACTGTGGGGGGCATTTGTATACCTGGCACTGTGGGGGCATCTGTATACCTGGCACTGTGGGGGCATCTGCATACCTGGCACTGTGGGGGCATCTGTATACCTGGCACTGTGGGGGCATCTGTATACCTGGCACTGTGAGGGGCATTTGTATACCTGGCACTGTGGGGGCATCTGTATACCTGGCACTGTGGGGGCATCTGCATACCTGGCACTGTGGGGGCATCTGTATACCTGGCACTGTGGGGGGCATTTGTATACCTGGCACTGTGGGGGCATCTGTATACCTGGCACTGTGGGGGGCATTTGTATACCTGGCACTGTGGGGGCATCTGTATACCTGGCACTGTGGGGGGCATTTGTACACCTGGCACTGTGGGGGCATCTGTATACCTGGCACTGTGGGGGCATCTGTATACCTGGCACTGTGGGGGCATCTGTATACCTGGCACTGTGGGGGGCATTTGTATACCTGGCACTGTGAGGGCATTTGTATACCTGGCACTGTGAGGGCATTTGTATACCTGGCACTGTGGGGGGCATTTGTATACCTGGCACTGTGGGGGATTCTGTATACCTGGCACTGTGAGGGCATTTGTATACCTGGCACTGTGGGGGGCATTTGTACACCTGGCACTGTGGGGGCATCTGTATACCTGGCACTGTGAGGGGCATTTGTATACCTGGAACTGTGGGGGGCATTTGTATACCTGGCACTGTGGGGGCAATTGTGGATCTGGCACCGCACTATTGGGGGCATATGTGTATCACGTCCCATTTTAACTGGCCACACTCATTTTTTGGGCGCGTGCGCGCCTCCGGCGCGCACACACAGCACCTCTAAGGGGCAGACCTACTGGGGGGGCAGGGTCATTTTTTAAGTTGAGAATTTTTGTATGGCCCCCGAAGGATTTTATAAATATCCGAATGGCCCTCGGTGGTAAAAAGGTTCCCCACCCCTGTTTTACAGCCTGGTGCAGCGCTCCAGGTAATGGTGGTAGTAGCCAGGGGTGAGCCCCCTCTCTGTAAGAGCCCGGGACACAGGTCCCCACAGTCCCCCCCTGTGTGTACACACGTTGCAATATTTCTTACGATTTTGACTATATAGTCAAAACCATAAGAAAATATAGTCATACTTGCCTACTCTCCCGGAATGGCCGGGAGACTCCCGAAAATCGGGTGACCCTAATGGCCCCCCGGAAGAGAAGGCAAGTTTCACGATTTTTTAGGTCCCCTCCTTAGTGAGTAAAGTGGGCGGTCCGGGCAGTCGATGCTGCATTGCGTCATCATAGCCACGCCCCCTGATGTATAATGCCAGTAATCGCGGCATTACACAGCAGAAGGCGTGGCTTAACTTATGCGCCATGACAACCCCGCTTCTGTTCTGCCTCCGCCCGCCCCTGTTCTGCCTCCACCCCGCCTCCTATGCGTGTCATAGCCTGCCCCGCCCCCCTGCTGAGCCGTCCTGGCTGCTCTCTCCCGGAGAGAGCAGCCAGGATGTCGGATGTATAAATATGTAGGCCCTCATTCCAAGTTGTTCGCTCGGTAAAAATCTTCGCATCGCAGCGATTTTCCGCTTAATGCGCATGCGCAATGTCCGCACTGCGACTGCGCCAAGTAAATTTGCTAAGCACTTAGGAATTTTACTCACGGCATTTTCATCGTTCTGGCGATCGTAATGTGATTGACAGGAAATGGGTGTTACTGGGCGGAAACAGGCCGTTTTATGGGCGTGTGGGAAAAAACGCTACCGTTTCCGGAAAAAACGCAGGAGTGGCTGGAGAAACGGGGGAGTGTCTGGGCGAACGCTGGGTGTGTTTGTGACGTCAAACCAGGAACGACAAGCACTGAACTGATCGCAGATGCCGAGTAAGTCTGGAGCTACTCAGAAACTGCTACGAGGTGTGTAATCGCAATATTGCGAATACATCGTTCGCAATTTTAAGATGCTAAGATTCACTCCCAGTAGGCGGCGGCTTAGCATGAGCAAATCTGCTAAAATCCGCTTGCGAGCGAACAACTCGGAATGACCCCCATAGTGCATTTCGCACCGTATGCATAGTCCTTGCGATGCCGTTGCGCAGTCCTGCGGGATCAGCATCGCAAGGAAAAAATAGGATTTTAATACCTACCGGTAAATCCTTTTCTCTTAGTCCGTAGAGGATGCTGGGGACACTTCAAGAACCATGGGGTATAGACGGGATCCGCAGGAGACATGGGCACTTTAAGACTTTTAAGGGGCGTGAACTGGCTCCTCCCTCTATGCCCCTCCTCCAGACTCCAGTTATAGGAACTGTGCCCAGGGAGACGGACATTTCGAGGAAAAGGATTTAATGTTAAACTAAGGTGAGATACATACCAGCTCACACCACAAACACGCCGTACAACATGGCATTTAACAGAACTTCAGTCAACAGCATGAACCATGTCAGCAACAGGCTGACTATAACAGAAACACAACCTGTGTGTAAACATAACTAATAACAAATAACTGCAGACAGAGTCCGCACTGGGACGGGCGCCCAGCATCCTCTACGGACTAAGAGAAAAGGCTTTACCGGTAGGTATTAAAATCCTATTTTCTCATACGTCCTAGAGGATGCTGGGGACACTTCAAGAACCATGGGGTTTATACCAAAGCTCTAGAACGGGCGGGAGAGTACGGATGACTCTGCAGTACCGATTGACCAAACATGAGGTCCTCATCAGCCAGGGTATCAAACTTGTAAAATTTAGCAAAAGTGTTTGAACCCGACCAAGTAGCTGCTCGGCAGAGTTGTAATGCCGAGACCCCCTGGGCAGCCGCCCAGGATGCGCCCACCTTTCTGGTAGAGTGGGCCTTCACTGATTTCGGTAACGGTAATCCAGTCATAGAATGAGCATGCTGAATCGTATGCAAAACTCCTTTCACAAAAGTCTGGGCCAATTGTTTTTGAAAGAAAACCGATAAGGGCGAAATTTGAACTTTAATCGAGCCTAACTTTAGGCCCGCATCCACACCTGCTTGCAGGAAATGGAGAAAACGCCCTAGCTGAAATTCTTCCGTAGAAGCCTTCTTGGATTCACACCAAGACACATATTTTCTCCAAATACGGTGATAATGTTTAGACGTTACTCCTTTCTAGCCTGAAGAAGTGTGGGAATGACTTCACTGGGAATACCCTTTCGGGCTAGGATCCGGCGTTCAATTGCCAAGCCGTCAAACATAGCTGCGGTAAGTCTTGATATACACACGGCCCTTGATGTAACAGATCCTCTCATAGAGGAAGAGGCCAGGGATCTCTTATGAGTAATTCCTGAAGATCTGGATACCAAGCCTTCCTTGGCCAGTCCGGAACAATGAGGATCGCCTGAACCTTTGTTCTTCTTATGATATTTAGCACCTTTGGAATGAGTGGAAGCGGAGGGAACACGTACACCGACTGAAACACCCATGGTGTCACCAATGCGTACACTGCTATTGCTTGAGGGTCCCTCGACCTGGAACAATAACTCTGAAGTTTCTTGTTGAGGCGAGACGCCATCATGTCTATTTGAGGAATTACCCAAAGACTTGTCACTTCTGTGAAGACCTCTTGATGAAGATCCCCCTCTCCTGGATGGAGATCGTGTCTGCGGAGGAAGTCTGCTTCCCAGTTGTCCACTCCTGGAATGAAGATTGCTGACAGAGCGCTTGTATGTCTTTCCGCACAGCGGAGAACTTTTGTGGCCTCCGCCATTGCCGCCCTGCTCTTTGTTCCGCCCTGGCGGTTTATGTGCGCTACTGCTGTTATGTTGTCCGACTGTATTAGGACGGGCAGGTTGCGAAGAAGACGTTCCGCTTGAAGAAAGCCGTTGTAAATGGCTCTTAACTCCAGAACGTTTATGTATAAACAAACTTCCTGGCTTGACCATTTTACCTGGAAGGTTTCCCCCTGTTTTGACTGCTCCCCAGCCTCAGAGACTCACATCCGTGGTTACTAGGATCCAGTCCTGGATCCCGAACCTGCGTCCCTCTAGGAGGTAAGAGCTGTGCAGCCACCACAGGAGTGAGATTCTGGTCTTGGAGGATAGGATTATTTTCCGGTGCATGTGCAGATGGGATCCGGACCACTTGTCCAATAGGTCCCACTGAAACACTCTGGCATGGAATCTGCCAAATTGAATGGCCTCGTAGGCCGCCACCATCTTCCCCAGCAATCGAGTGCATTGATGGATTGATACTCTCGCTGGTTTCAGAATTTATTTGACCAAACTCTGAATTTCCAGAGCTTTCTCTTCTGGAAGAAAAACTCTCTGTAATTCCGAGTCCAGAATCATTCCCAAAAACGATAGCCGTTTCGTCGGATTCAACTGTGACTTCGGCAAGTTTAGGAGCCAACCATGTTGCTGTAGAACTGTCAGGGAGAGCGCAATGTCCTGCTCCAGCTTGTCTTTGGATCTCACCTTTATCATGAGATCGTCCAAGTAAGGGATAATTGTGACTCCTTGTTTGCGAAGGAGAACCATCATTTCCGCCATTACCTTGGTGAAAATCCTCGGAGCCGTGAACAGACCAAACGGCAACGTCTGAAATTGGTAATGACAATCCTGAATAGCAAACCTCAGGTAAGCCTGATGCGGAGGATATATGGGGACGTGTAAGTAGGCATCTTTTATGTCGACCGACACCATGAAATCCCCTTCCTCCAGACTGGAAATCACTGCTCGGAGAGATTCCATCTTGAATTTGAATTTTCTTAGGTAAAGATTGAGGGACTTTAGGTTCAGAATTGGTCTGACCGAACCGTCCGGTTTTGGAACCACAAACAGGCTTGAATAAAAGCCTTCTCCCTGTTGTGACGGGGAAACCCTGATAATGACCTGAGTAAGACACAACTTTTGTATCGCATCGCTTACAACCTTCCTGTCCAGAAGAGAAGCTGGTAAGGCCGATTTGAAAAATCGGTGAGGGGGCACGTCTTGAAATTCCAGTTTGTACCCCTGGGACACACTATTTCTAAAACCCATGGGTCCAGGGCTAAACGAGCCCAGAATTGACTGAAGAGCTTGACACGTGCCCCCACCGGTGTGGACTCCCGCAGAGGAGCCCCAGCATCATGTGGTGGATTTGGCAGAAGCCGGGGAGGACTTCTGCTCCTGGGAACCTGCCACGGCCGGAGATCTTTTACCTTTTCCTTTTCCTCTATTGGCAAGAAAGGAATAACCTCAGACCTTTTTGTATTTATTTGGCCGAAAGGACTGCATCTGAAAGTGGTGAGCTTTCTTTTGTTGTGGAGGAACATAAGGCAAAAATGATGACTTACCCGCGGTAGCCGTATATACCAAATCAGTGAGACCCTCACCAAACAAGACACTACCTTTATATGGGAGAGACTCCATAGCTTTCTTAGAGTCAGCATCAGCATTCCATTGATGAATCCACAATGCTCGTCTAGCTGAAATTGCCAAGGCATTTGCTCTTGATCCCAAAATGCCAATATCTCTCGCCGCCTCCTTTAAGTAGTCCGCAGCGTCCCTGATATAACCCAGAGTTAACAGGATGCTATCCCTATCTAGGGTATCTATATCAGATGACAAGTTATCTGCCCATTTTTCTTTTTTTTTTAAAGTTAGAATTTTTATTGAGAGTGATCAGTAGTCAAAACAGTAACAATAACGAAGTTGTACAGGTTAGGGTATTGAGCACGAGGGCAAGAATTTTACATACCATAACAGGCTAATAGAGACAATTTTATGTTAATATAGGCTGACTTATATTAGCAGTATGCTCCTTGTGTACCGTCAGACGTATACTCGATCATTCTCATTTTATTTTTCAGTTATCGTATAGAATCTATACCAAAACAGAGTATAATCTTATAAAGAGTAGAGGCAGGAAAGAGAAAGAGGAGGAAAGGGTAGAAGAAGCAAGCAAAGTTATGTTAATAGAGGGGGAACGTTAGGAAGGTTACCTATAAGAGAGCAAGAGGTTGGGGAACAGACCACTGTGTTGAAAACAGAGGGGGAGACAACTAAGGTATTAGAGGTATTAGCAGAGTCCGGGCATTAATAAAGAGCGTGCGAGGTACCATGGAGACCAGATGTTATGGAACTGGGCTACATTGTTATTCCTCAGGCTTGTGATATATTCCATACTGGCTATATAGTTAATCTTGGTCATCAGTAACGCCTTGGAGGGTGGTTTATGATCTTTCCAGGATTTAGCGATCAGAGATTTAGCCGCCATGCAAAATTGCATGGCAAGCTTGTCTTGGGTTTTGGGTAACGACGGTATGGGGGCGTGAAGCAAAGCTATTTCAGGGGAGAGATCCAAGTTATGTCCACAGGTTTGAGCAACGAGTGCTCCAACCGTGTTCCAAAAGGGGCGAATAGTGGGGCAAGTCCACCATATGTGAAAAAAGGTGCCCTCCTCTCCACAGAGTCTCCAACACAGGTTTGATGTCGTGGGGAAAATGGAATGAAGTCTGGAGGGGACCAGATACCATCTGGTATAGACCTTATAACATGTTTCCCTAAGTGCCACACTAATCGAAGCTTTAGCGATGCGTGATCTAATTTCCTCCCATTGGTCATCTTCCAACGGGTGGGAAAGATCTGATTCCCAAGCTAATTCGTGGGGTTCACGGGCAGGGGGATCTGGAATCAGAATAGAGTTGTATATTGCTGAGATATTCCCCTTTTTGCCAATTGAACGTAGACACATATGTTCAAAGGAGGTGGGTGATTTCAAAGGGGTAGTTTTGAGCTGAGATTTGAGAAAGCTAAGAATTTGGATGTAATGGTAATGACACGAGGATGGGATACCTAGGCGCTCATGAAAATCTCCAAAAGAGGTCGGTGCTGAGTGGCCTTTAACATGGATAAATCTCGTGACACCTTGCGATTGCCATGGGGCCGCTATTCTTCGTTCGCAGCCTGGGGGGAAGGCAGGGTGACCCCAAATAGGTGTTAGAGGTGAGGGGTATGAGGATAGATTGTGGGTGCTGCGGATTTTGTCCCACAATCCTAGGGTGAATTTAATCGTGGGGACTAAATAGGCCGAGGCTGGTCTGCAGGACCTGGGGAGCCATAGAAGAGAGTCAAGGGGGATACCTTGATATATTGAATTCTCAATATCGACCCATTTTCTGTTCCCTTGGGGGGAATGCCAGGACACTATGTGGTTAAGGTGACAGGCGTTAAAGTATGCCTGAAAATCAGGGTAACCCAAACCGCCTGAGGTACCACTCTTAGTCAACAGTGTTCGTCTTAAACGAGATTTACGGTGAGCCCAAATAAATTTGTTGCACAGCGACTGCAGTGAAGCCAAAGTCGCTCGGGGCACCATTATCGGAATGGTCTGAAATAGGTAAAGAATACGGGGGTGGAGATTCATTTTTAGGGCGTTGATCCGTCCAATCCACGAAATGAATAAACGGTCCCATTTATCTAGGTCTTGGGTGATAGTTTTAATCATAGGAACATAATTAGCCTGATATAGAGTGGTGTAGGATTTAGTAATGAATATGCCGAGGTATTTGATAGCTGAGGGTCTCCAAAGAAAGGGGAAAGAGGAGGTTAAAATCAAATGAGTATGGGATGTAACATTAAATGTAAGGGCCTCAGATTTGGTGTGGTTTATTTTGTAGCCAGAGAGGGAACCATATAGGAGTAATTCTTTCTGTAGATTAGGGAGAGAAATCAGGGGGTTAGTGAGAGTCAAGAACACGTCGTCCGCAAATAAAGATATTTTGTACGAGTACTGTCCCACTGTAACACCTCCTATGTCAGTATTAAGTCTGACTCGGGCCGCTAGAGGTTCAATGCATAAAGCAAAAAGTAGGGGTGAAAGAGGGCAGCCCTGCCGAGTACCATTTTTCAGACTAATTCGAGGTGAGCTCAATCCATTGGTCAGGACCGTAGATGAGGGGTCGGAATAGAGAGCTGCTATTGCGGTGATGAATTGACCATGGAAGCCAAATGAAGATAGGGTGGAAAACAAAAAGGGCCAAGAGATTAGAGATGAGCGGGTTCGGTTCCTCTGAATCCGAACCCGCCCGAACTTCAGGTTTTTTACACGGGTCCGAGCAGGCTCGGATCTTCCCGCCTTGCTCGGCTAACCCGAGCGCGCCCGAACGTCATCATCACGCTGTCGGATTCTCGCGAGGCTCGGATTCTATCGCGAGACTCGGATTCTATATAAGGAGCCGCGCGTCGCCGCCATTTTCACACGTGCATTGAGAGTCATAGGGAGAGGACGTGGCTGGCGTCCTCTCCGTTTAGAGAAGAGAGAGACACAGTATTTTGGGGAGCATTATTAGGAGGAGTACTACTATACTGTATACTACTATACTACTTGCTGAAGTGATATTTATAGATTAGATAGTGTGACTGTAAGTGTATTATCTGACTTGTGGGGGAGACACTGACAGTGGGGAGCAGTTAGAGTCTGAGAGCAGGACTCAGGAGTACATATAACGTACAGTGCACACTTTTGCTGCCAGAGTCAGTGCCACACTGCCATTGTTGTGACCACACTGACCACCAGTATAATAATATATTTTGTGATTGTCTGCTTAGGCCTCGGAGTACTAGTTGCAAGTTGCAACGTGACCTGAAGTGACCACCAGTTTAATAATCAATCACCACCAGTTTAATATATATATATATATATATATATATATATATATATATATATATAATTGTATATAATATATATATATATATATATATATATATAATATTGTATACCACCTACCCGTGGTTTTTTTTTTTTTCATTCTTCTTTATACATACTACTATAGTAGCTTACTGTAGCAGTCTGCGGTGCTGTGCTGACCTGACAGTGTCCAGCAGGTCCGTCATCAGTCATTACATAATAAATATATATAGTACCTGTCCGGCTGCAGTACTAGTGATATTATATTGATTTCATCTCATTATCAATAATTTATCATCCAGTCTAGACTCTATATTAGCAGCAGACACTGTACGTTAGTCCACGGCTGTAGCTACCTCTGTGTCGGCACTCGGCAGTCCATCCATAATTGTATACCACCTACCCGTGGTTTTTTTTTTTCTTTCTTCTTTGTACATACTACTATAGAGTATAGTAGCTTACTGTAGCAGTCTACGGTGCTGCTGAGCTGACAGTGTCCAGCAGGTCCATCATCAGTCATCATTACCTAATAAATATATTATCTACCTGTCCGGCTGCAGTACTAGTGATATTATATATATATACATACATATATATATATTGATTTCATCTCATTATCAATCATCCAGTCTATATTAGCAGCAGACACAGTACGTTAGTCCACGGCTGTAGCTACCTCTGTGTCGGCACTCGGCAGTCCATCCATAATTGTATACCACCTACCCGTGGTTTTTTTTTTTTCTTTCTTCTTTGTACATACTACTATAGTATAGTAGCTTACTGTAGCAGTCTGCGGTGCTGCTGAGCTGACAGTGTCCAGCAGGTCCGTCATCAGTCATCATTACCTAATAAATATATTATCTACCTGTCCGGCTGCAGTACTAGTGATATTATATATACATACATATATATATTGATTTCATCTCATTATCAATCATCCAGTCTATATTAGCAGCAGACACAGTACGTTAGTCCACGGCTGTAGCTACCTCTATGTCGGCACTCGGCAGTCCATCCATAATTGTATACCACCTACCCGTGGTTTTTTTTTTTTTCTTTCTTCTTTGTACATACTACTATAGAGTATAGTAGCTTACTGTAGCAGTCTGCGGTGCTGCTGAGCTGACAGTGTCCAGCAGGTCCGTCATCAGTCATCATTACCTAATAAATATATTATCTACCTGTCCGGCTGCAGTACTAGTGATATTATATATACATACATATATATATTGATTTCATCTCATTATCAATCATCCAGTCTATATTAGCAGCAGACACAGTACGGTAGTCCACGGCTGTAGCTACCTCTGTGTCGGCACTCGGCAGTCCATCCATAAGTATACTAGTATCCATCCATCTCCATTGTTTACCTGAGGTGCCTTTTAGTTGTGCCTATTAAAATATGGAGAACAAAAATGTTGAGGTTCCAAAATTAGGGAAAGATCAAGATCCACTTCCACCTCGTGCTGAAGCTGCTGCCACTAGTCATGGCCGAGACGATGAAATGCCAGCAACGTCGTCTGCCAAGGCCGATGCCCAATGTCATAGTACAGAGCATGTCAAATCCAAAACACCAAATATCAGTAAAAAAAGGACTCCAAAACCTAAAATAAAATTGTCGGAGGAGAAGCGTAAACTTGCCAATATGCCATTTACCACACGGAGTGGCAAGGAACGGCTGAGGCCCTGGCCTATGTTCATGGCTAGTGGTTCAGCTTCACATGAGGATGGAAGCACTCAGCCTCTCGCTAGAAAACTGAAAAGACTCAAGCTGGCAAAAGCACCGCAAAGAACTGTGCGTTCTTCGAAATCCCAAATCCACAAGGAGAGTCCAATTGTGTCGGTTGCGATGCCTGACCTTCCCAACACTGGACATGAAGAGCATGCGCCTTCCACCATTTGCACGCCCCCTGCAAGTGCTGGAAGGAGCACCCGCAGTCCAGTTCCTGATAGTCAGATTGAAGATGTCAGTGTTGAAGTACACCAGGATGAGGAGGATATGGGTGTTGCTGGCGCTGGGGAGGAAATTGACCAGGAGGATTCTGATGGTGAGGTGGTTTGTTTAAGTCAGGCACCCGGGGAGACACCTGTTGTCCGTGGGAGGAATATGGCCGTTGACATGCCTGGTGAAAATACCAAAAAAATCAGCTCTTCAGTGTGGAGGTATTTCAACAGAAAAGCGGACAACAGGTGTCAAGCCGTGTGTTGCCTTTGTCAAGCTGTAATAAGTAGGGGTAAGGACGTTAACCACCTCGGAACATCCTCCCTTATACGTCACCTGCAGCGCATTCATAATAAGTCAGTGACAAGTTCAAAAACTTTGGGTGACAGCGGAAGCAGTCCACTGACCAGTAAATCCCTTCCTCTTGTAACCAAGCTCACGCAAACCACCCCACCAACTCCCTCAGTGTCAATTTCCTCCTTCCCCAGGAATGCCAATAGTCCTGCAGGCCATGTCACTGGCAATTCTGACGATTCCTCTCCTGCCTGGGATTCCTCCGATGCATCCTTGCGTGTAACGCCTACTGCTGCTGGCGCTGCTGTTGTTGCTGCTGGGAGTCGATGGTCATCCCAGAGGGGAAGTCGGAAGACCACTTGTACTACTTCCAGTAAGCAATTGACTGTCCAACAGTCCTTTGCGAGGAAGATGAAATATCACAGCAGTCATCCTGCTGCAAAGCGGATAACTGAGGCCTTGACAACTATGTTGGTGTTAGACGTGCGTCCGGTATCCGCCGTTACTTCACAGGGAACTACACAATTTCTTGAGGTAGTGTGCCCCCGTTACCAAATACCATCTAGGTTCCACTTCTCTAGGCAGGCGATACCGAAAATGTACACAGACCTCAGAAAAAGACTCACCAGTGTCCTAAAAAATGCAGCTGTACCCAATGTCCACTTAACCACGGACATGTGGACAAGTGGAGCAGGGCAGGGTCAGGACTATATGACTGTGACAGCCCACTGGGTAGATGTATGTACTCCCGCCGCAAGAACAGCAGCGGCGGCACCAGTAGCAGCATCTCGCAAACGCCAACTCTTTCCTAGGCAGGCTACGCTTTGTATCACCGCTTTCCAGAATACGCACACAGCTGAAAACCTCTTACGGCAACTGAGGAAGATCATCGCGGAATGGCTTACCCCAATTGGACTCTCCTGTGGATTTGTGGCATCGGACAACGCCAGCAATATTGTGTGTGCATTAAATATGGGCAAATTCCAGCACGTCCCATGTTTTGCACATACCTTGAATTTGGTGGTGCAGAATTTTTTAAAAAACGACAGGGGCGTGCAAGAGATGCTGTCGGTGGCCAGAAGAATTGCGGGACACTTTCGGCGTACAGGCACCACGTACAGAAGACTGGAGCACCACCAAAAACTACTGAACCTGCCCTGCCATCATCTGAAGCAAGAAGTGGTAACGAGGTGGAATTCAACCCTCTATATGCTTCAGAGGTTGGAGGAGCAGCAAAAGGCCATTCAAGCCTATACAATTGAGCACGATATAGGAGGTGGAATGCACCTGTCTCAAGCGCAGTGGAGAATGATTTCAACGTTGTGCAAGGTTCTGATGCCCTTTGAACTTGCCACACGTGAAGTCAGTTCAGACACTGCCAGCCTGAGTCAGGTCATTCCCCTCATCAGGCTTTTGCAGAAGAAGCTGGAGACATTGAAGGAGGAGCTAACACGGAGCGATTCCGCTAGGCATGTGGGACTTGTGGATGGAGCCCTTAATTCGCTTAACAAGGATTCACGGGTGGTCAATCTGTTGAAATCAGAGCACTACATTTTGGCCACCGTGCTCGATCCTAGATTTAAAGCCTACCTTGGATCTCTCTTTCCGGCAGACACAAGTCTGCTGGGGTTGAAAGACCTGCTGGTGAGAAAATTGTCAAGTCAAGCGGAACGCGACCTGTCAACATCTCCTCCTTCACATTCTCCCGCAACTGGGGGTGCGAGGAAAAGGCTCAGAATTCCGAGCCCACCCGCTGGCGGTGATGCAGGGCAGTCTGGAGCGACTGCTGATGCTGACATCTGGTCCGGACTGAAGGACCTGACAACGATTACGGACATGTCGTCTACTGTCACTGCATATGATTCTCTCACCATTGAAAGAATGGTGGAGGATTGTATGAGTGACCGCATCCAAGTAGGCACGTCACACAGTCCGTACTTATACTGGCAGGAAAAAGAGGCAATTTGGAGGCCCTTGCACAAACTGGCTTTATTCTACCTAAGTTGCCCTCCCACAAGTGTGTACTCCGAAAGAGTGTTTAGTGCCGCCGCTCACCTTGTCAGCAATCGGCGTACGAGGTTACATCCAGAAAATGTGGAGAAGATGATGTTCATTAAAATGAATTATAATCAATTCCTCCGTGGAGACATTGACCAGCAGCAATTGCCTCCACAAAGTACACAGGGAGCTGAGATGGTGGATTCCAGTGGGGACGAATTGATAATCTGTGAGGAGGGGGATGTACACGGTGATATATCGGAGGATGATGATGAGGTGGACATCTTGCCTCTGTAGAGCCAGTTTGTGCAAGGAGAGATTAATTGCTTCTTTTTTGGTGGGGGTCCAAACCAACCCGTCATTTCAGTCACAGTCGTGTGGCAGACCCTGTCACTGAAATGATGGGTTGGTTAAAGTGTGCATGTCCTGTTTATACAACATAAGGGTGGGTGGGAGGGCCCAAGGACAATTCCATCTTGCACCTCTTTTTTCTTTAATTTTTCTTTGCGTCATGTGCTGTTTGTGGAATGTTTTTTGGAAGGGCCATCCTGCGTGACACTGCAGTGCCACTCCTAGATGGGCCCGGTGTTTGTGTCGGCCACTAGGGTCGCTTATCTTACTCACACAGCTACCTAATTGCGCCTCTTTTTTTCTTTGCGTCATGTGCTGTTTGGGGAGGGTTTTTTGGAAGGGCCATCCTGCGTGACACTGCAGTGCCACTCCTAGATGGGCACGGTGTTTGTGTCGGCCACTAGGGTCGCTTAGCTTAGTCATCCAGCGACCTAGGTGCAAATTTTAGGACTAAAAATAATATTGTGAGGTGTGAGGTATTCAGAATAGACTGAAAATGAGTGGAAATTATGGTTTTTGAGGTTAATAATACTTTGGGATCAAAATGACCCCCAAATTCTATGATTTAAGCTGTTTTTTAGTGTTTTTAAAAAAAAACACCCGAATCCAAAACACACCCAAATCCGACAAAAAAAATTCGGTGAGGTTTTGCCAAAACGCGGTCGAACCCAAAACACGGCCGCGGAACCGAACCCAAAACCAAAACACAAAACCCGAAAAATTTCAAGTGCACATCTCTACAAGAGATGCGATCAAATGCCTTTTCGGCGTCTAGTGCCAAAGCAATCGCTGGTGTTTTCAACGAGTTTATTTGATGAATCAAATTAACAATACGTCTGGTGTTGTCCGAGGCCTGACGGCCAGGAACAAATCCCACTTGGTCAGGGTCTATTAATGATGGCAACACAGCGTTCAGGCGAGATGCCAATATTTTGGCAAAAAGTTTGAGGTCAGTGTTTATCAAGGATATGGGTCTATAATTTGAGCAGTGCGAGGGATCCTTTCCGGGTTTCGGGATTACTATAATGCGGGACGTTGTGGAGTCAGTGTGAAAAGGCGTACCCTGTAATATCTTGTTAAACAAAGAGACCATATGAGGAATGAGTTGAGGGGCGTAAGTTTTATAATACACCATCGGATAGCCATCCGGGCCAGGTGCTTTAGAAGGTTTCTGGGGTTTTAGTGCAGCTTCAATTTCCTCAGCAGAAATATCCGCATTGAGAGCAGAGTTGGTTTCCTCGTCTAAACGAGGGAGGGCACATGAATCTAGGTATTGTTGTGTCTGTCTGGTTTGTGCTAAAGGGTCGGATGGGGGGTCAAGGTTGTAGAGTGTCTTATAATAGTCAAAAAAGATACTATTAATTTTTTGGGGGTCGTAAGTGATGTTACCTGAGGGTTGTCTAATAGTATGGATGCATTGGTTAGCCTTTTTGGCACGTAAGCGGTTAGCCAACAGAGTGTGTGCTTTGTTACTTTTATCGTAAAACGATTGGTTAGCCCATCGAAGTGAGCGCTCGATATCCTCCGCCAAAAGAGATTGTAGGTCATCCCGTGCTTTAGAAAGTTCGGCTAGGGTTTTTTTAGAGCGTGTGCGTTTGTGTTCCTGATCCAATATTGCGATGTTATCTGTTAACAGAGCAATTTGGGTTTCTCGGTTTCTCTTACGGCGGGATGCAAATTGAATAATAGATCCCCTGATGACCGCCTTATGGGCTTCCCATATGGTGGCTACACTGCAGTCGCCTTCCACATTAACCTCAAAATATTCTCGAAGCTCTGTTTTAATTAAGTCCTGAAACTTAGGGATCTTCAATAACGTCTCGTTAAGTCTCCATGTCGGTCTACCGTCAGGAATATCAAAAATGTCAAATGTCGCGGCTAATGCTGCGTGGTCAGTCCATGTAAGCGGAATTATCGAGGAAGAGCGAGCGGTCCGGGAGAGAGGTGCACAACTCAAAAACATGTCAATGCGAGAGTACACATCGTGCGGAGTGGAATAAAAAGTATAGTCCCTGGTGGTTGGATTGAGAAAACGCCATACATCGAACAAACCAGCCTCGGCCATACTCCTGTGTAAAACTGAGGAGTTTAGGGTTTGACTACTACGCAAGGGGCCGGATCTGTCTATGCCTGTAAGAGCCATATTGAAGTCCCCCCCGACAAGCGTCTTACCTCTTCTATACGAGTAAAGGTCGTGAAAAAATTTGCGGAAGAATTTGGATTGGGCAGTGTTTGGAGAATATAGATTAGCCAAGGTAACCTCCTCGTGTCCAATTTTTCCTCTCACCATTATATAACGACCTTCATTGTCGCGTTTACAGTCTAAGAATTGGAAGGGGACGGACCCTCTTACTAGTATGGCCACCCCATGTTTTTTTGCTGTGTGATTGGAGTACCAGGCCGTGGGAAATTGTTTAGATGTCAGGGAGGGATGGGAGTCCGATTTCAGGTGGGTTTCCTGTAAGAAAATCACGTCACCTTTTAATGCTTTAAGAGATCTGTGGAGATGAGAGCGCTTCTGGGGAGTATTCAACCCCTTGGCATTAATGGACAAGCATGTTAACGGCATGGTTGAAGCGAAAGAGGGAGTAGTTCGCTGAAGATCTCTGGGTTCCCGGACTCTGCTTGAATGGATAAGAGAAACAGAAAGAAAGAATATAAAGAGAAAAATAGAAATATATATTACTGAATACAAACAATATTAAATAAATGAATCTATCTGTCTGTGAATACAGAGATGTCAACTTGCAGTTGTATTGTAACAGGGGTCAAAGAGAGGAGGGGAGTAAGAGAAAGTGAGACAAAAAAGAAAAAGAAAAAGGCAGACGTTGTATCCAATAGGTAGGATACACGGCTGCCAAGATTGAGCTCTAAAAAAGTAGAAAGAGCTCGCTGGCGGGATATAAATGCAATATAACAAAGGAGGGTAATGACCCACTATGTGTGAAAATAACTTTAATCCCTAATGTTCGGGGGAGGAAGTATCAAGACAGGGCACTGACGCCCCCCACCCGAGACCAATAATAAGCCAATAGGATGGACCTTCGTGTAATGAATTAAGACCCATCACAAGGGTGGGACATTCCTAGATACTGAACACTGAAGAAAAAATAATTATATAACAGCTAGTATCAATAAAGTAATAACACTAAAGTAAATAGTAAATTCGCAGGACAGGTCGACGGCCAGAGACAGGCCCCGCTGCATCAGCAAAGGAATCAATCCAGTACTCCATCCATAGGGCCATGACTCCGAGCCGTCGACCAGGACAGCGAAATAATAACATAGCAATGCGTAAGGTATAAAGGTCCGCCAACAAGAACAATTTGAGAAACAAGTAAATGGGTCATTAGTGTATAAAACGGTATCTATAACAAGGATTATATAGCAGTTGAGCAAGATCGAGAGCAAAGTCAAGTAAACTAAACGTTACAAAAACTCAGAATTTAAACGCATGGAGCTTCATATCTATGACGTAACAGCCGGGGACAGCTGCAACTTTCGGAGCAGCTTGTCTCCTTCTTCAGGCGAGCGGATGGTGTGAACCTTGCCATCAATCTCCACAATGAGGCGAAAAGGAAAACCCCAGCGATATTTGTAACCATTGTCGCGTAGTGTAGAGGTAACAGATCTTAGGTCGCGTCGTTTAGCAATGGTCACCGGTGACAAGTCTTGGTAGATCTGAATCCGGGAGTCTTCGAATAAAATTGAGGTTGAGTTTCTGCACGCCAGTGTGATACTATTTTTAATCTTGAATGACAGAAACCGGAGAATGACATCGCGGGAAGGTTCCGAGTCCTTCGGTTTAGGTCTCAGGGCGCGGTGAGCTCTCTCTATCGCGATGGCAGAGTCCGAGAGTGACGGGACCAAGTGCAGAAACAAGCGTCGGAGGTATGGTTCCAGTTCGGAGGCTGAGACAGATTCAGGGACATTGCGGATGCGTAAGTTATTCCGTCTCTCGCGATTTTCGCCATCCTCAATTTTATCCTTGAGGAGTTCCAACTCGCTGGATAGGTAGCTCATGTCCTCGCCCACTTGCTTGCGGAAATTTTGTTGGTGGTCCTCCCGTGATTCCAGCGCAGTTGTGCGGGTGTCCAGAGCCGCCATATCAGATTTTAATTCCCCGATCGCTGACTGAAGAGCTGTCGTGAAGGAGCTCTTAAGGTCTGATATCATATTCTGAAGGGATTTAATGTCCGCCTTAGTGGAGGGTGCATCTGTATGATCCATGATGGGGGTGGACATCGGTGAGGATGGGGATGAAGTTTCAGTCGGCTTTTCCCGGCGTGAGAAGTGGTGTCAAATATCTTGTGAAGCTCCTGATTTTTTTGCTCTGGTGTTTGCTCTGCTCATAATATCTGGTGAGGTTAAAACGTCCGTTTAAGGAGTGGTAACAAGAATGATCCACCGGGATGTTACGTGTTCAACAGTTGATCCGGGTGAGGGGGAAGTCAGGCATCTGTGTTTTTACATCATTTAAAGGACCTAGGTCCTAATTATCAATTAAAACAGTGAGAGGGGTCCACAGGAGAGCGTCCTGTAATGCCACACACCTTTCCGTGAATATATGAGAAGTAGTGTAAGGAAGGGGCGGTGCAAAACACACCGATCCATAAATAAATGAAGTGTGGCACCGAGTGTAGATAGTAAGTAGTTAATAGCAGCAGCTGCAGTGTTGAGGGTCTGGTTTAAATCACTGCTGATGTGGGGTGTTCGTTCCCCCACAAGTCCAGCAGGGGCAGCACTGAACAGAGGAGAGGAACCTGTCCTGCCTCCTCCAAGATGGCCGCCGTCCACCGAGCTCAGAGTGTTCTTTTACGGGCCCTCTCGGCTATTTAATCGGGGGTCCCGAGGTCTTCTTGTCCCCCCAGCGCCTTCCGCCAGCCCCCCTTGATGTTTGCCGCGGACAGTGGGCTTCTCCCAGCGGTGCAGTGTCTGCTTACCGCCGGACGCCACAACCAATATGGCCGCCGCCACCGGGTCTCCGCACCTCAGCTCGGTCCTGCAGCTCCAGGGGCACCTGCAAGTTTCTCTGCACCCCGGCCGGGTCACTGCAGGTGAGGGGTGTGCCGCGGATCTGTCTGTGCAGCGGTGGGCGTCTCCTGAGTTTCGTCCGATGTCGGATGGGGGTGATGTAAAATTGAGGCCCCGGCTTCACCACTGGGGGAAGGCCGCAACCCGCAAGCACAGGCCAGGCCTGTGCTCCGGCTCCGCAGCTCCCTCCCCAGATATACAGAATAGTAAGCGCTGCTGTGGGAAACTGTTAGGGAGAGATAGGCAGGTTTAGGGCTGTGGAAAGGGGTTATATTAGTGTGTTTCAACAGGAGCTCCCCAGGGACACGTCTCTATCTGCCCATTTTTCAATAGCAGTACTCACCCATGCCGATGCAATGGTTGGTCTAAGCAGCGTACCTGTGGCGACGTAAATGGATTTTAACGTAGTCTCCTGTCTACGATCCGCAGGATCCTTAAGGGCTGCCGTGTCAGGAGACGGTAAAGCCACCTTTTTAGACAACCGTGATAGAGCCTTGTCCACAATGGGAGATGATTCCCACTTATCTCTATCCCCAGAGGGGAACGGATACGCCACCTGAATCCTTTTGGGAATCAGAAACTTTTTGTCAGGATTTTCCCACATTTTTTCAAAAAAGGTATTCAGTTCATGAGAGGGCGGAAATGTTACCTCAGGTTTCTTTCCCTTAAACATACAGACCCTAGTATCAGGAACACCAGGGTCCTCCGTGATATGTAACACGTCTTTTATTGCCACAATCATGTACTGGATGTTCTTAGACAATTTTGGGTCTAATTTGGCATCACTATAGTCGACACTGGAGTCAGTGTCCGTGTCGGTATCTGTGTCTGCCAACTGAGCAAATGAACGTTTATGTGACCCCGAAGGGGTCTGGACCTGTGATAACACATCCTCCACAGATTTCTTCCATGCCTGGTCCTGAGATTCAGATTTATCTAATCTCTTATTAATAAGAGCCACATTAGCATTCAAGGCATTCAACACCTTTACCCAATCAGGAGTCGGCGGTGCCGACAGGGTCACTCCCACAGCCGTTTCTGTCCCTACCACAGTCTCCTCCTGGGAAGAGCACTCAGCCTCAGACATGCCGACACACGTGTACCGACACCCACAGACACTGGGCAAATAGGGGGACAGACGCGTTTCCCCGCCTTCCAAACCTCGGCGGCTTGACACTGAGGAAGCCGCCGAGGTTTGGAAGGCGGGGAAACGCATCTGTATCTTCTCCCAGATTGCAGGACACAGCGGAGATTCACCTATTAGCCGGCTGGCTATCTTGTTACCCCAGTGCTTAAAGGGGTTAAGGAGGTGAAGAGTGACCACACACGGACTCCAGATAAGGCTGATGAGAAGAGCGGCAGCCGGGAGGGCTATTATACAAACCGTGTTTGTGAAAAGCTGCTGAACAGTTTACAATTAACTCTGGTAATTAACCCATTTTAAAGAGTTTGGGACTGCTCAATACATGTTGCATGGCCATGCATGAACGTTTTATATACTAATTGGGAGGCAAGTCTGAGAAGCCACTAATTATATTACAGAGTTAACAACTGCTAAGTGCAAGTACTAATCCTAATTTTAATAAACGCATGACTTGTATGTTACATTGGCCTTATAGAGGAAATTGAAAATGAGCTGAGTGCTTAGGTGGTACACAGTATTACTGAAGAATATAGGAAAGAGACTTTGTAGCTTATCAGTTCTTGGTGCAGCTGCACAGGTCATTATCTTAAAGAGTGAATTTTAAGTAATATTGAAATATAATAGTTTTTTATGCTTCTTATTTTTCATTTTTATTGTATTGCATTGATGCTGGCCGGTATCAACTATACTGATATGTTATAAAATATTATATAATAAAATCTACTAACAGATTAAATAGCGCTTCCCTATTGTTTTTATCATTAGAAGTATGTCTGACTTCTCTCCCCTAAGTCCCACGATGCAGGGAGACCATTGCCAGCAGCCTCCCTGAAAATAAAAAACCTAGCATAAAGTCTTTTCAGAGAAACTCAGTAGAGCTCCCCTGTGTGTGACCAGTCTCCCTGGGCACAATTCTAAAACTGGAGTCTGGAGGAGGGGCATAGAGGGAGGAGCCAGTTCACGCCCCTTAAAAGTCTTAAAGTGCTCATGTCTCCTGCGGATCCCGACTATACCCCATGGTTCTTGAAGTGTCCACAGCATCCTCTAGGACTTATGAGAAATAGACTGTGCAGGCAGCCCAACATTGACTATATCAGTGGGGCCGCGCGCCGTGTGTACACATCCTTAGGGTGGGGGAGATTGTAGTTAGGCTGGGGCGGACGGTTAGGGTTAGGCTGTGGGAGAGGACAGTTTGGGTCAAGCTGTGGGAAGGGTGGGTTAGGATTCTGGCATAAATCTCCTTGGTTCCCTGAGTTATAAACTGGGTATTGTACATAGTGCTCATTTACAAAGATCTGAAGAACACGGGGTCTTGTCATTTGTCAACTGTGTAATTGATTTGGTTTCTCAAGATACATGGTACCTGTGGAAATCTTTTAATATACTAAATTTACCAGTGGCTGTTTGTAGTCTGTTGTAATTAATTGGAGCCATATCTGATGTACACACAGTGTCAAGGAAAGTCTGGCTCTGTTATCTATGATCGGAGAGATTGTGGTGTTATTTGTAGGAAGAATCCTCATCCTCTCACCCCTGCTCTTCTCCCTGTACACAAATGACTGCACCTCAGAGGCGCAATCAGTAAAGATCATCAAATTCGCTGATGACACCACCGTCATCGGCCTCATCAAGGACGGGGACGAATCGGCCTATAGACGAGAAGTAGACCAGTTGGCCCAGTGGTGCATCCGCAACAACCTTGAGCTCAACTCCCTCAAACCTGTTGAGATGATAGTGGACTTCAGGAAGAAGTCATCTAGTGCACCTCTGCTAACGATTGCTGACAATGTAGTATCGCTAGTGGACTCCTTCAAGTTTCTAGGGGACACAAACTCCCAGGACCTTAAATGGGGGTCCAACGCTGATGCCACTGTTGGAAAAGCGCAGCATAGGTTGTTCTCCCTCAGGCAACTAAGGAAGTTCAACATCCCACAGAAGCTTCTGCTCCTCTTCTACTCCGCGATTGTGGAGTCGGTTCTGTGCTCCTCGATACTGGTATGGTACAGCTCCGCCAGCACGAGGGACAGATGCAGGCTCCAAAAGGTGGTCAGAATCGCAGAGAAGATCATCGGGCCGACCTTCCCTCAGTCCAGGACCTGTACCTGTCCAGAGCTAAAAAGCGGGCAACGAAGATAGTAAAAGACCAGCTACACCCCGGCCACAGCATGTTTAACTTGCTTCCTTCAGGCAGGCGTTACAGGGCCGTCCCCGCCAGGTCCACCAGAGGCCTCAAAAGTTTCTTTCCCCAAGTGATCTGCCTGCTGAACTCCTGAACATTGACTGACTAGACGTACATGTAACTAACTTGTGTCCCTACGGTATACCTATCTGTCTGACTTTACTAGCCCCCCCCCCCCCCCCACCTGCTTATCTGTTACCTACTTGACTGTTGTATAGCAAACCGATGACAAATTCCTAGTATACGCAAGTATACCTGGCCAATAAAGCTGATTCTGATTCTCCTCTCTATCAACGTTCTACCCATAAGGGTTGGTGACAGCTTGTGCAACCTCCATGTTAATTTGAAGAACTCTCCAGCAGGAGGGAAGAACTTGTGCACTGGATCACTAAAGGCATCGGAGGAAACGCCATATAACCAATGAAGCCCAGGTAATATTAGTGGTGTTTATGCTCATACTTATACATACAGTATTGTCTTCTATTTCTGGCCACTTTTGTATAAATAAAGTGTCCAACCAATTCATCATTCTTGTAAAGCAGCTTGACAGTGAAACTGTATGATGGCATACAGCCCCCAGATGTGATCACAAGCTGCCATATACATGACAGCTTGTGCAGCAGAGGGATCTTTTCAGATCCCTCCCTCTGTCTCTCCAAAACTGCTGGCAATTCTGGGCTGTAGCTCGTCTCTTCTGATCACTGCAGCATTCTCAGTGTTAGGAAATCCTTATGGACTCCAAAAACCTGACCGGTATGCGGTCAGCACACCGATGGACAGGAACCCGGCTGTCGCAATACCGCCGCCGGAATACCGGTGAGGTAGGCGATTCTCCCTCTGTGGGGGTGGGGCAGTGAAAGAGTTATATAGTATAATGTAGAATAAAATGTCATATAAATCTCTGGCCGTGTCACAGCTCAGGGGGGGGATGAAGACATGAGGCTGTATGTGAGATATCAACATAATAATGACCGCTAGGTGCCAATATCTCTATGTCCGATCAGTTGCACGTAGAGCGAGCATATGTGTCATAAGATATGGAAGGGATTAGAGACATTATTTTAGAGCTAAGATTATTTTAGAAGTTTATTAACGCCGTATGCATGAAAATATGCAGATCTTTTTAAATACCGCCCCATAGAAAACAGTGGGGACAGCTGCTGTGGGAGCCGGTGGACGGAACGTTCCTGCGTTCCTCTATGGTATATCTGAAGGATACTTAATTCTACCCTTAAACCTTTGGAAACAGCAGTTTTTGCATATTTTAAGGGCAGAATTTCCCAACAGTGAGAAGATGTTAGATCTAGACAGTAGCGAATTGTACCCAGGGGCTGCAGCTTCCCAGTAAAAGCTGCCACAGCTGCTCAGTGGGCTTCGGGTCGCGGTTCCCGCCTATGAGCAACAACGTTGGTGCAGGTCAGGCACAGCAGGGAGCAGAAGACAGTCGTCCTGGACCCAGTGTAGACCAATCCTGCATGAAAATAAGAATTTACTCACCGGTAATTCTATTTCTCGTAGTCCGTAGTGGATGCTGGGAACTCCGTAAGGACCATGGGGAATAGACGGGCTCCGCAGGAGACTGGGCACTCTAAGAAAGAATTAGGACTACTGGTGTGCACTGGCTCCTCCCTCTATGCCCCTCCTCCAGACCTCAGTTAGGGAAACTGTGCCCGGAAGAGCTGACACAACAAGGAAAGGATTTGGAATCCCGGGTAAGACTCATACCAGCCACACCAATCACACCGTACAACTCGTGATAACTATACCCAGTTAAAAGTATGAATAACAACTGAGCCTCACTGAACAGATGGCTCAGAACAATAACCCTTTAGTTAGGCAATAACTATATACAAGTATTGCAGACAATCCGCACTTGGGATGGGCGCCCAGCATCCACTACGGACTACGAGAAATAGAATTACCGGTGAGTAAATTCTTATTTTCTCTGACGTCCTAGTGGATGCTGGGAACTCCGTAAGGACCATGGGGATTATACCAAAGCTCCCAAACGGGCGGGAGAGTGCGGATGACTCTGCAGCACCGAATGAGCAAACTCAAGGTCCTCCCCAACCAGGGTATCAAACTTGTAGAATTTTGCAAACGTGTTTGATCCCGACCAGGTAGCAGCTCGGCAAAGTTGTAAAGCCGAGACCCCTCGGGCAGCCGCCCAAGAAGAGCCCACCTTCCTCGTGGAATGGGCCTTTACTGATTTAGGATGCGGCAGTCCAGCCGCAGAATGTGCAAGTTGAATCGTGGAGCAGATCCAGCGAGCAATAGTCTGCTTAGAAGCAGGAGCACCCAGCTTGGTGGGTGCACGCAGGATAAACAGCGAGTCAGTCTTTCTGACTCTAGCCATCCTGGAAACATAGATTTTCAGGGCCCGGACTACGTCCAGCAACTTGGAGGCCTCCAAGTCCCGAGTAGCCGCAGGCACCACAATAGGTTGGTTCAAATGCAACGCTGATACCACCTTAGGGAGGAGTTGGGGACGCGTCCTCAATTATGCTCTGTCCATATGGAAGATCAGATAGGGGCTTTTACAGGACAAAGCCGACAATTCTGACACCCGCCTAGCCGAAGCCAAGGCCAAAAGCATGACCACTTTCCACGTGAGATATTTTAATTCCACGGTCTGAAGTGGCTCAAACCAATGTGATTTTAGGAAATCCAACACAACGTTGAGATCCCAAGGTGCCACCGGGGGCACAAAAGGGGGCTGAATGTGCAGCACTCCCTTAACAAACGTCTGAACTTCAGGCAGTGAAGCCAGTTCTTTTTGAAAGAAAATAGACAGGGCCGAAATCTGGACTTTAATGGAACCCAATTTTAGGCCCATAGTCACTCCTGCAGAAAACGACCCAGCTGAAATTCTTCTGTGGGGGCCTTCATAGCCTCACACCAAGCAACATATTTTCGCCATATGCGGTGATAATGCTTTGCTGTCACATCTTTCCTAGCTTTTATCAGCGTAGGTATGACTTCAACCGGAATGCCCTTTTCCATCAGGATCCGGCGTTCAACCGCCATGCCGTCAAACGCAGCCGCGGTAAGTCTTGGAACAGACAGGGCCCCTGCTGTAGCAGGTCCTGTCTGAGAGGCAGAGGCCAAGGGTCCTCTGAGATCATTTCTTGCAGTTCCGGGTACCAAGTCCTTCTTGGCCAATCCGGAACGATGAGTATAGTTCTTACTCCTCTCTTTCTTATTATCCTCAGCACCTTTGGTATGAGAGGAAGAGGAGGGAACACATAAACCGACTGGTACACCCACGGTGTCACTAGAGCGTCCACAGCTATTGCCTGAGGGTCCCTTGACCTGGCGCAATATCTTTTTAGCTTTTTGTTTAAGCGGGGCGCCATCATGTCCACCTGTGGCCTTTCCCAACGGTTTACAATCAGTTGGAAGACTTCTGGATGAAGTCCCCACTCTCCCGGGTGGAGGTCGTGCCTGCTGAGGAAGTCTGCTTCCCAGTTGTCCACTCCCGGAATGAACACTGCTGACAGTGCTATCACGTGATTTTCCGCCCATCGGAGAATCCTTGTGGCTTCTGCCATCGCCATCCTGCTTATGTGCCGCCCTGTCGGTTTACATGGGCGACCGCCGTGATGTTGTCTGACTGAATCAGCACCGGCTGGTTTTGAAGCAGGGGTCTTGCCTGACTTAGGGCATTGTAAATGGCCCTTAGTTCCAGAATATTTATGTGTAGGGAAGCCCCCTGACTCGACCATTGTCCTTGGAAGTTTCTTCCCTGAGTGACTGCCCCCCAACCTCGGAGGCTTGCATCCGTGGTCACCAGGACCCAGTCCTGTATGCCAAATCTGCGGCCCTCTAGAAGATGAGCACTCTGCAGCCACCACAGCAGAGACACCCTGGCCCTCGGGGACAGGGTGATCAGCCGATGCATCTGAAGATGCGATCCGGACCACTTGTCTAACAGATCTGTCACAACTGAGGGCCTGAGCTGACGGGAGGCAGCCTCAGTTGTAGGGGCTGAGATGTATCGGAACCTGGGAGGTTGTATCAGACCCCTGGACATGTAAGTAACATGAATAATAACTGCCCGAAGGCGTGACCACGACAACTTGGATAAAAGTCAATGATGTTTATTATGACAACTCCGCAACACAGCAGCAGTAAAAGAAAACGTAAAAGTCAGCAAAGAATAAATACAGTTCCTGGGTACTACAGGATGGCAGGAGCCACAGGGCACTGGTAGTGTGAGACAGTTCCTACGATCTTCTAGATGGAAAGTCCTCACCAGGCCCGACTGTAGCAATGGAGATAACCCAGGATTGTGCCAGCCGGTGTTCCAGGAAAAGCTGGGTTGCTGAAGATAAAACAGCTGCTGTGGATACTGGCTGGAACCAGACTGTTGTTAGCACGGAGTGGATACTGGCTGGAACCAGTTAAATAATAAATGAACTTGGGAGCGATGAAATATGAACTGAAATGTAGAACTTGAGAGCGGAGAAATAATAATACCGGTGGAGAGTGGTAAAGTGTAGAAAGGACACCGGCCCTTTAAGGGAAGCTGTACTCTGCTGGAAGCTGAGCTGGAAGCAGGTAATGTTGTAGCTGGAAACAGATGAATCCACAATGGATTGGAGAGTCAGGCTACACCGCAGGTGGAATGCTGGTGCGGGTCTCTATGGTGGAAGTCTTGAGACAGGAGCTGGAACCTGGAAGACAATCACAGGAGAGAGACAAACAGGAACTAGGTTTGACAACCAAAGCACTGACGCCTTCCTTGCTCAGGCACAGTGTATTTATACCTGCAGCAAGGAAGGGATTGGCTAGGCAATTATGCAGATTATCAATACTGAGAACAGATTGGTGGAAATGATCAGCTGACAGAATCCAAGATGGCTGCGCCCATGCAGACACTTGGAGGGAAGTTTGGTTTGTAATCCATGTGGTAATGAAAACAGTAATGGCGGCGCCGGCCACCGGAGACAGGAGGCGCCAGGCTGACAGATGCACATCCAACCACGCGGACACAGCGGAGGCCGCGGCTGACGTAATCGCCACTCAGACACTCTGCATGCAGAAGTTCAGGGACGGCGGCGGAGGCCGCGGGAGACGCCATGCCAGGTGTAATATGGCGTTTACTGTGACAGCGTCCCAGAGTGACAGGAGAGGATACAGGAATGTACACATCAGGATAACAGATGGGATCCGGTCCTGGAGCGCTGAGCCAGCCTTAGGAGGCATCTGATGGGTAAGAAATGGCGTCCAGATACCTGGATCGTGACAGCACCCCCCCCTTTAGGAGTGGCCCCAGGACACTTCTTTGGCTTTTGAGGAAACTTGGAATGGAATCTCCGGACCAAGGCAGGAGCATGGACATCAGAAGCATTGGTCCATGAACGTTCCTCAGGACCATAACCCTTCCAGTCAATAAGATATTGTAGTTGACCGTAACGGTGACGTGAGTCCAGGATCTTGGCCACTTCATACTCAACGCCTCGTTGAGTTTGGACTTTCGGAGTTGGAGGAAGTGAGGAATGAAACCGATTCAAGATCAGCGGTTTCAACAGGGAAACATGGAATGTCCTGGGTATTTTTAAGAAGGGAGGCAACTGGAGTCTGTAAGCAACAGGATTGATGACTTGTTCAATCTTGAAAGGACCGATATAGCGAGGTGCAAACTTCATACTGGGAACTCTTAACCTCAAATTCTTCGTGGATAACCATACCCGATCACCCACCTTGAGAGCAGGAACTGCTCGACGCTTCTTATCCGCAAACTTCTTGTACCTGAACGATGCCTTGAGCAGAGCTGATCGTACGCTCTTCCAGATATTGGCAAACTGATGCAAGGTGATATCCACTGCGGGAACAGAAGTTGCTGGAAGCGGTTGGAATTCAGGGACTTTAGGGTGGAATCCAAAGTTAGTGAAGAATGGTGTTGAAGCAGATGAAGAATGATACTGGTTGTTATGACAGAACTCGGCCCAGGGAAGTAATTGAACCCAGTCATCTTGAGAGGAGGACACATAGATGCGGAGGAAGGCCTCCAAGTCCTGATTCACCCTCTCGGTTTGACCATTGGTCTGAGGATGGTAAGCCGTGGAAAACTTTAGCTTGACTTGGAGGACTTGACATAAACTTCGCCAGAATTTGGCTGTGAATTGAACTCCTCGATCTGAGATAATTTCTTCAGGAAGACCGTGGAGTCGGAAGATCTCTTGTATGAATACTTGAGCCAACTTGGAAGCTGACGGAAGACCGGTGAGAGGAATGAAGTGTGCCATCTTGGTGAACCGGTCAACTACCACCCAGATGGTATTGAACTTGTTGCACATGGGTAAGTCTGTAATGAAATCCATCGACAAGTGGGTCCATGGTCGACGGGGAACGGATAGTGGAACCAGTTGCCCCGCAGGCGACTGGCGGGATACTTTATGTTGGGCACACTTTGGGCAAGATGCAATAAACTCCAAGACGTCCTTTTTCAGAGTTGGCCACCAATAGGACCTAGAGATAAACTCCAGGGTTTTTTGGATACCTGTATGTCCGGCAAAACGGGAAGCATGGGCCCAATGCATGAGCTTCTTCCTTAGCATCGGCTTCACAAAACTTTTCCCTGATGGCGGCGTAGAGTCCATCCCCACCGTGGAGAATGCCAACGGATTTATAATAGGATGCTTGTCTGAAGACTCTGACTCATTTTCTTGCTCCCATGAGCGGGAAAGGGCATCGGCCTTGCGATTCTGAGAGCCCGGACAGAACTGGAGTTTAAAGTCGAACCTGGAAAAGAAAAGTGCCCATCTGGCCTGACGAGGGTTGAGACATTGTGCGCCCTTCAGGTATAAAAGGTTCTTGTGGTCTGTAAGTATGGTGATTGAATGAGAAGCTCCCTCCAACAGATACCTCCACTCTTCTAGAGCGAGCTTGATGGCTAGCAACTCCTGGTCGCCAATGGCATAGTTGCGCTCAGCTGGGGAGAACTTCCGGGAGAAGAAACTGCAAGGGTGTAAATGGCCATCTTTAGCCCTCTGAGATAACACCGCTCCTACTCCAACGGAGGAGGCATCCACCTCTAAGATGAAAGGAGAGTCGATGTCAGGCTGTTTCAGAACAGGCGCAGAGATGAACCTTTGTTTTAAAAGATGAAATGCTTGCATGGCTTCTTCAGACCACTTGGACGGGTTAGCACCCTTCTTAGTGAAAGCAGTAATAGGCGCCACAATGGTGGAAAAGTCTCGTATAAACTTTCGGTAATAGTTGGCGAACCCTAAGAACCTCTGGACCCCTTTGAGGGTTAAGGGTACCGGCCAATTTTGGATTGCTTGTAGTTTCTCAGGATCCATCTCTAGTCCGGAACCGGACACAATGTACCCTAGAAACGGAATGGACTTGACTTCAAAGACGCATTTTTCTAATTTGCAATAGAGATGATTGACACGGAGACGGGACAGAACCTCTTTAACCCAAAAACGATGTTCCTCTAAATCGTTGGCAAAAATGAGGATATCGTCTAGATAGACCACGACATGACGGTATAGAATGTCTCTGAAGATCTCATTGACAAAATGCTGGAAGACAGCTGGAGCATTGCTCAATCCGAAGGGCATGACGAGGTACTCATAATGTCCGTCACGGGTGTTAAAGGCGGTCTTCCACTCGTCACCCTCACGGATCCGGATGAGATTGTATGCACCTCGCAAGTCCAGCTTTGTAAAGATGGTAGCTCCGCTAACTCTGTCAAAGAGCTCAGTAATCAGGGGTAAAGGATAACGGTTCTTGATGGTAATGTCGTTCAAACCTCTGTAGTCGATGCACGGCCGCAGACCACCATCTTTCTTTTTTACAAAAAAGAAGCCTGCGCCGGCTGGAGAAGAAGAAGGTCGAATGAACCCCTTTGCTAGGTTCTCTTTAATATATTCCTCCATAGAATGCGTCTCAGGCAGAGACAACGGATAAATTCGGCCTCGAGGTGGAACCTTCCCTGGAACGAGATCAATCGGACAGTCCCATTCTCTATGAGGAGGAAGGATATCAGCAGAAGCTTTACTGAACACATCCGTAAAATCTTGATATGGAGGAGGTGGAACATCAGACGACCTGGGGGAGGAAGAACAGACAGGCAATACTTTAAACAAACATGTCTCAGCACAGGAGGAACCCCATGCCAGGATTTGCGTAGTCGTCCAATCAATTGTAGGATTGTGAAGACGGAGCCATGGAAGGCCCAGGACCACAGGATGTGTGGCTCTTGGAATCACTAAAAAAGAAATAAGTTCGGAATGAAGAACTCCCACTCTCAGACGAACTGGTAGAGTCCTTAAAGAAATAACTGCATCAAAAATTTTGCTGCCATCCACGGCAGTTAAAGAAATGGACGAAGGAAGTCTCTCGGTGGGTAGGGACCACCGTTTAACATAGGCTTCGGTAATAAAGTTCCCAGCTGCTCCGGAATCAAGGAGGGCAATGACGTTCCGATAACGTTGAGCAACTTGAAGCGAGACTGGGAGATTACAATCTTGAGGAGATGGAGAGGAGATCATTACTCCTAGCCGGCCCTCTCCTTGGCGAGCTAGGATTTGGAGTTTCCCGGACGTTTGGGACAGGCATTAATGGTGTGAGACGGAGCTGCACAATAGAGACAGAGAAACTCGGAGAGACGTCTTCGGCGCTCAGCAGGAGTTAAACGGGAACGGCCAAGTTGCATGGGCTCATCTTTAGATGGTGACAGTTGACGAGGAGGAGGAGCAGATGATCTTCCACGCTCAGTTGCTCTCTCTCTGAAACGTAAATCAACTTTCGTGCATAGTGAGATTAGCTCATCTAACTTAGAAGGTAAGTCTCTGGTAGCTAACTCATCTTTAATACGCTCAGATAAGCCATGCCAGAATGCAGCATACAGGGCCTCGTCGTTCCATGCCAGTTCGGATGCCAGGATCTGGAACTGTATCAGATATTGTCCTACAGTACGTGACCCCTGGCGTAAACGGAGAATCTCGGATAAAGCTGAGGTTACCCGGCCTGGCTCGTCGAAGATGCGCCTGAATGTTGACACGAAGGCAGTGTAGGAAGATAGCAGGGTGTCGGACCTCTCCCATAACGGTGATGCCCAATCAAGGGCTGAGCCACTGAGAAGAGAAATAATGTAGGCAATTTTTGTACGGTCACTGGGAAAATTGCCAGGTTGTAGCTCAAACTGAATCTCACACTGGTTGAGAAATCCCCTACAGAATCTTGGAGATCCGTCAAATTTTGCTGGCGTTGGAAGATGAAGACGTGGAGCAGAAATGGGTAAGGTGGGTGGGGTTATAGCTGGAGTCACTGTGGTTGACGCACCAGACGCGCCTGATCCACGGAGAGTTGTCTGAATCCCATCCAGCCGAGTAGAGAGATCCTGGAGACAGCGGATGATGTGGCCCTGTGCAGCCTCCTGATGTTCTAGTCGGGCTGCCAGTTCTTGCATCGGCCTGGCCGCTTGATCCTGGTCTCCGGCTGGATTCATTTGGTCAGTGCTTACTGTCACAACTGAGGGCCTGAGCTGACGGGAGGCAGCCTCAGTTGTAGGGGCTGAGATGTATCGGAACCTGGGAGGTTGTATCAGACCCCTGGACATGTAAGTAACATGAATAATAACTGCCCGAAGGCGTGACCACGACAACTTGGATAAAAGTCAATGATGTTTATTATGACAACTCCGCAACACAGCAGCAGTAAAAGAAAACGTAAAAGTCAGCAAAGAATAAATACAGTTCCTGGGTACTACAGGATGGCAGGAGCCACAGGGCACTGGTAGTGTGAGACAGTTCCTACGATCTTCTAGATGGAAAGTCCTCACCAGGCCCGACTGTAGCAATGGAGATAACCCAGGATTGTGCCAGCCGGTGTTCCAGGAAAAGCTGGGTTGCTGAAGATAAAACAGCTGCTGTGGATACTGGCTGGAACCAGACTGTTGTTAGCACGGAGTGGATACTGGCTGGAACCAGTTAAATAATAAATGAACTTGGGAGCGATGAAATATGAACTGAAATGTAGAACTTGAGAGCGGAGAAATAATAATACCGGTGGAGAGTGGTAAAGTGTAGAAAGGACACCGGCCCTTTAAGGGAAGCTGTACTCTGCTGGAAGCTGAGCTGGAAGCAGGTAATGTTGTAGCTGGAAACAGATGAATCCACAATGGATTGGAGAGTCAGGCTACACCGCAGGTGGAATGCTGGTGCGGGTCTCTATGGTGGAAGTCTTGAGACAGGAGCTGGAACCTGGAAGACAATCACAGGAGAGAGACAAACAGGAACTAGGTTTGACAACCAAAGCACTGACGCCTTCCTTGCTCAGGCACAGTGTATTTATACCTGCAGCAAGGAAGGGATTGGCTAGGCAATTATGCAGATTATCAATACTGAGAACAGATTGGTGGAAATGATCAGCTGACAGAATCCAAGATGGCTGCGCCCATGCAGACACTTGGAGGGAAGTTTGGTTTGTAATCCATGTGGTAATGAAAACAGTAATGGCGGCGCCGGCCACCGGAGACAGGAGGCGCCAGGCTGACAGATGCACATCCAACCACGCGGACACAGCGGAGGCCGCGGCTGACGTAATCGCCACTCAGACACTCTGCATGCAGAAGTTCAGGGACGGCGGCGGAGGCCGCGGGAGACGCCATGCCAGGTGTAATATGGCGTTTACTGTGACAGCGTCCCAGAGTGACAGGAGAGGATACAGGAATGTACACATCAGGATAACAGATGGGATCCGGTCCTGGAGCGCTGAGCCAGCCTTAGGAGGCATCTGATGGGTAAGAAATGGCGTCCAGATACCCGGATCGTGACAAGATCCCACTGAAAGATCCTTGCATGGAACCTGCCGAATGGAATTGCCTCGTAAGAAGCTACCATCTTTCCCAGGACTCGCGTGCAGTGATGCACCGACACCTGTTTTGGTTTCAGGAGGTCTCTGACCAGAGATGACAACTCCTTGGCCTTCTCCTCCGGGAGAAACACCTTCTTCTGTTCTGTGTCCAGAATCATACCCAGGAACAGCAGACGCATCGTAGGAACCAGCTGCGACTTTGGAATATTCAGAATCCAGCCGTGCTGTTGTAGCACTTCCTGAGATAGTGCTACTCCGACCAACAACTGCTCCCTGGACCTCGCCTTTATAAGGAGATCGTCCAAGTATGGGATAATTATAACTTCCTTCTTTCGAAGGAGTATCATCATTTCGGCCATTACTTTAGTAAATACCCTCGGTGCCGTGGACAGACCAAACGGCAACGTCTGGAATTGGTAATGGCAGTCTTGTACCACAAAACGGAGGTACACCTGGTGAGGTGGGTAAATGGGGACATGCAGGTAAGCATCCTTGATGTCCAGTGATACCATGTAATCCCCTTCTTCCAGGCTTGCAATAACCGCCCTGAGCGATTCCATTTTGAACTTGAACCTCCTTATATAAGTGTTCAAGGATTTCAAATTTAGAATGGGTCTCACCGAACCGTCTGGTTTCGGTACCACAAACATTGTGGAAAAGTAACCCCGTCCCTGTTGAAGGAGGGGAACTTTTATTATCACCTGCTGGAGGTACAGCTTGTGAATTGCCGCCAGCACTACCTCCCTGTCCGGGGGAGTGGCTGGCAAGGCTGATTTGAGGGGGAGACGTCTCGAATTCCAGCTTGTATCCCTGAGATACCACTTGTAGAACCCAGGGACCCACCTGTGAGCGAACCCACCGGTCGCTGAAGTTCCGGAGACGGGCCCCCACCGCACCTGGCTCCACCAGTGGAGCCCCAGCGTCATGCGGTGGATTTAGTGGAAGCAGGGGAGGATTTTTGTTCTTGGGAACTGGCTGTATGGTGCAGCTTTTTCCCTGTACCCCTGCCTCTGGGCAGAAAGGACGCGCCTTTAACCCGCTTGCCTTTCTGGGGCCGAAAGGACTGTACCTGATAATACGGTGCTTTCTTAGGCTGTGAGGGAACCTGAGGTAAAAATGTCGACTTCCCAGCTGTTGCTGTGGAAACGAGGTCCGAGAGACCATCCCCAAACAATTCCTCACCCTTGTAAGGCAAAACCTCCATGTGCCTTTTAGAATCCGCATCACCTGTCCACTGCCGAGTCCATAATACTCTCCTGGCAGAGATGGACATTGCATTTATTCTAGATGCCAGCCGGCAAATATCCCTCTGTGCATCTCTCATAGATAAGACTACGTCTTTAATATGCTCTATGGTTAGCAATATAGTGTCCCTGTCAAGGGAATCAATGTTATCAGACAGGGAATCAGACCACGCTGCTGCAGCACTGCACATCCATGCTGAAGCAATAGCAGGTCTCAGTATAGTACCTGAGTGTGTATATACAGACTTCAGGATAGCCTCCTGCTTTCTATCCGCAGGCTCCTTTTATCGGGGGAAGCCCACGCTTCTTCACACACTTCATTCAACTCATCTGATGGGGGTAAAACCACTGGTTGCTTTTTCTCCCCAAACATAATACCCTTTTTAGTGGTACCTGGGTTAATGTCAGAAATGTGCAACACATTTTTTATTGCCGTAATCATGCAACGGATGCCCCTTGTGGATTGTGTATATGTCTCAACCTCGTCGACACTGGAGTCAGACTCCGTGTCGACATCTGTGTCTGCCATCTGAGGTAGCGGGCGTTTTTGAGCCCCTGATGGCCTTTGAGACGCCTGTGCAGGCACTGGCTGAGAAGCCGGCTGTCCCACAGCTGTTATGTCATCGAACCTTTTATGTAAGGAGTTGACACTGTCGGTTAATACCTTCCACATATCCATCCACTCTGGTGTCGACCCCGCAGGGGGTGACTTCACATTTATCGGCACCTGCTCCGCCTCCACATAAGCCTCCTCATCAAACATGTCGACACAGCCGTACCGACACACCGCACACACACAGGGAATGCTCTGACTGAGGACAGGACCCCATAAAGTCCTTTGGGGAGACAGAGAGAGTATGCCAGCACACACCACAGCGCTATATAAACAGGGATTTACACTATTACAGAAAGTGATTTTCTCTATAGCAGCTATACAATACAGTTTTTGCGCCTAAATTTAGTGCCCCCCCCCCCCCCTCTCTTTTTTACCCTTTGAGCCTGGAAACTGCAGGGGAGAGCCTGGGGAGCTGTCTTCCAGCGGAGCTGTGAAGAGGAAATGGCGCCAGTGTGCTGAGGGAGATAGCCCCGCCCCTTTTTTGGCGGGCTTCTCCTGCTCTTTTATTAATATTATGGCAGGGGATTTTTACACATATATAGTTTATTAGACTATATTATGTGTTGTTTTGCCAATTTAAGGTACTCTAATTGCAGCCCAGGGCGCTGCACCCATCAGTGACCGGAGTATGTGGTGTGCATAGGTAGCAATGGCGCACAGCTGCAGTGCTGTGCGCTACCTTAATGAAGACCGGAGTCTTCAGCCGCCGATTTCCAGGACGTTCTTCTTGCTTCTGGCTCTGCAAGGGGGACGGCGGCGCGGCTCCGGGACCGGACGACCGAGGCTGGGCCTGTGTTCGATCCCTCTGGAGCTAATGGTGTCCAGTAGCCTAGAAGCCCAAGCTAGCTGCAAGCAGGTACAGTAGGTTCGCTTCTCTCCCCTAAGTCCCTCGTAGCAGTGAGTCTGTTGCCAGCAGATCTCACTGAAAATAAAAAACCTAATAAATACTTTCTTTACTAGAGGCTCAGGAGAGCCCCTAGTGTGCAACCAGCTCGAGCCGGGCACAGATTCTAACTGAGGTCTGGAGGAGGGGCATAGAGGGAGGAGACAGTGCACACCAGTAGTCCTAATTCTTTCTTAGAGTGCCCAGTCTCCTGCGGAGCCCGTCTATTCCCCATGGTCCTTACGGAGTTCCCAGCATCCACTAGGACGTCAGAGAAAAGGAGTTAGCTGTGCAGTGGCTTCCTAATGGCTGTCTGTCTCAGGGCAGAAAACTCCGCCCCCTGCAGGACTGCCAGTCCAGAGAGTGATTAGCACAGTAAAGCCGGGTACACACTTAACAATGTGTACCCAGCATGACATCGCGGACAACGGGACCCGGCAGGGGGACAGCATCGGCAAGTACATACACACTTGCCGATGGCGGCAGCGATGGTGCGATGGTCCTTGCTAGCAACTTCAGCCGTGCGCATCCTCAGCGACATAGCGGGGTACACACTAGATGATGTGCCCGATACGTCGGTCCGATCTGCCAGATCGAACAGCAACCTGGAAAAGGTAGGAAGCACCGCTGGATCTAGACACCGTGATGAGAGCTATACAATAATTGTGCCACTACTTCCAAATATATACACACTTACTAGTGTTCCCTCTAAGATTTGTTTTGGGCAGGGGGCTGATCACTGACAAGGGCACATTTGAATTTTGAAGAGCAACACTTTGGTTGTGACTTATGGCGTATCATGAATTTTGAGCATCAAAGTGTGGTATAGTATTCATGAGATGCAGTCACTATATAACATTGTCAACATCTTGAGAATATATACATGTAGCACAGTGTCGGCATCCAAAATGTTGACATTCAGCTGTATGCAAACATTAGGGTTAGGTGTTTAGGGGTACCGACCACGGTAACTCCGCATAATCATTTGCTGACATCCAGATGACACCGTTGCACTGCCAAATCAGTAGACACTGCCAGAGCTGACAGGCCAGGTAAGAAATTGCCGCTCCACTGGGATTGTTATGTCGATACTGATAAAATGTCAACATAATTAGACACAGGTGGGGGATGAGGCTGACATACAGGTGGGAAAGGAGGCCAAGAGACATGGGATGGACGGTACTGAAGACACAACAATGAGGCAGTGGCAGGGTCGGACTGGCCCCTAGGTGTAGAGAGAAAGCGCACAGTACGTTCATATGACTTGCCATCGGACCATCCACCCACAGCACCCCTAGGTGCTGCGGCACAGTTTGGGAACAACTGCTCTAAGGGCTTATGTAAACCAGTACTTTCTTACTTATCTGGATGGTACTGCAAATTATTCAGTAGCTTATTGCCCTCTAGTGGAAAGATTAGGAATAGCAAGCTACCATAGTTTACACAACTAAAGTTACCCATACTGTATATCTGCAACTGATTGCTGCAATTCCCAATGCCCCGGCGCTGGGGAATCACTGCAATCCAACATGTTGGATTTCCCTGATTTGCTGATCCCGGCCAAAAATGATAAGGGACGGCAAATCTGGGAATTTTTAACATGTAGACTTTCCCTGACAGGCGGTGCTGATGTATTACCCACATAAGAGAATTAAACCTTATCTTTTATCTATAAGGCACAGCAAAGTGTACTTAGTGCTGTACAGTTATATCTGAAAACAGAGTCTGAGTGTGACAGTCAGAGCAGAGGAGGCGAGGGTGGAGCTGTAAAGTGAGACAGGTTGGTCAGGGCAAGAGAGGATGGCTGTCGGAGAGAGGACGTTGTTCAAGGAAGGGGAGAAAATAGCTGGAAGAAGGTTGTGCTAAGTGAGAGCAGTGTCGGACTGGGGCATGAAGGGCCCACCGGGGGAATGCTGCTGTAGGGGGCCATGCTTAAAGGTGTGGCCAGGCTCCACTGCGGCGTGGCCAGCCAGCACAGAGGTTTGGCTAACCGTTACAGAGTACATGTTCTGTGCCCCTTGGCAAATATATAATAAACCATATTCTTGTGAAGTATAATGTAACATATGTATAATGCATAATTCAAGTGCACTAGGATAGAGTCTGGAACCTGATCCCTAGAGGAGGAGGAGGCAGGCCCACAGGCAGAGGGCCCCACCGGTGGTTTCCCCTGTGGGCCAGTCCGACCCTGAGTGAGAGTGACCTAGGGGAGGGGAGGGGGAAGCAGGTAAAGGTCAGAAGGGTTTTTTTTTTCTTCATGTTTTACAACTTTTGCTGCAATTTTACTATCCATGTCACAAGCTATTACGTTTAGTAACCTTGTGGCAAGCGAAGCGACCCGCAAGGGGACACATTCAACAAATTTGGGTGAAACTGGTTTAAAAACACAACAGGTAAATTAGTAAAACTTTTGTGTTGACCTAAAAGACCACGCCCCATCCAGCAGCAATCTGCAGGCGAGAATGACGAGGCACCCAGACCGATGTTGTACATTACTATGCATTGCTGGCCTTAGTCTTCTTCCGCCCTTACTGACTGCTGCTGCCCCTCCAAAACCGGGTCATTTGGGCACCCCGAACACAATTGTCAGGACGCATTGCCAGAAGAGGGTACGATCCCAGGAAAACCGCAACGTATAGCATCCCTAACGTACATGTATCAATAAGGAAAACCCGAAAGTGTGCACTACATGTACGTCTAGTAAATAAGAACCACTTCTCTTCCCTCGCTGGCTCTCCTGCTGTTGGTGTTCAGTGCTTTCTTGCTGGTATAAGACACCCCCCCCCCCCCCCCCCCCCAAACCTACAGTGTCAGCAAGTTCTACATACCAGATAAACTCAGATCTAAATTGCAGTGTATAAATAAAGCAGTTCAGCATTTGTGGGCTACATGCAAAGGCTGCCAGTATTTACTCTGCATGCAACATAATACACACGTTTGCACCCTTTACGTTGCCTCTTGTTTTGTCCAGGGGCAGGTATTTGCATTGTGTCCAACTCCAAATCAGTCCCTGAAGCCGGTTACACACTATCCAATGGGTGCTACCGATCCAATAAACACTGATCTGAGTGAGTGTGGGTTCTGTGCTCACAGATACACACGGAGCAATTTTGTGCCTAGTGGGTTGTTTCCCATTCATCTCTTGAACAGGAGATTGTTCCCCTGATCTGACAGGTGCCTGAGCGTATGAAGCAGTTTATCAGCTTCAAACATTCCTGCATCCACACTATCCAAGTATCAGGTCAATCAGCCAATTCATCAGCTGTTTGGCCCGATAACTGGATAGTGTGCACCCAGCTGTAATGTCCTTTCTGCCTCTATTTCCCCACATGCAGGCCCATCATTTGCTCGAGTATCATTAGTAGAGACTGCTGATCTCCTTGCTGACCATCAGAAAAGTGCAGGCACTGACCCATACCTCCTACAGGGAATACAGTATATCAGCTGTACTGATAAACCTGAGTACGGCCTTAAACTCTGTTGACCATGGGCGAATAAACACCCACGCATCACGCTATTTAAACTGAAACAGTCGACTTTATTGGTGGATGTAAACCTCCCTTGTCCGGAAGACTATTCTCTGGCAGCCAATTACAGATACGCTATAGACTGGGTGGGGGTGACTACTATGTTAAGACACTTGAACAATCTATGTATCGGCTTCCTTACGTTTGAATCCATTATTGTATTACCCTCATAGAGTATGAACTCAGCTACGGAAAGGTATGGGCCTTACTATGGCACACTCCTTATTCCAACCTCTTTTATCCAATTCTGCTTTTCAAGGTGAGGAAGCTGATGCAATTGTTAAAGGCGCTGGTATCTCCGAGGCCTACGTTTGGTATTTCTGAATATTGATTGTTCTGCAGTTCTCACCTTGTCGCAACTTAAACAAAAATTTCCAACCCTTAATTTCTCCCTTTTTGCTTGCTTCCAGGCGAGAAGTTTTGCAACACATTTGATTTCACATTTGCGGCCGGTTGGTTTTACCTTTCCCCTAGACAACCAGATAAGACTGAATCTTCATTCTTCCTATTCCACATCTTTAATACATGCACATACCAGGCGTAGGTTAGATCTGTCCAAACTCACTACTGGATTGGCTAAATGGAAAGATACTCTGCCCACAACAGATTTCCAAACTGTAATCCAATGGCATACGATGCTTAATAACATTTGGTATCTTCCTCACATGCAGAAATGCATTTAAAATTTTTACATAGGGCATACTATACCCCCTGCCTTAGATTTCTAATGGGCCCTACACACTGGCCGATATACGTCAAAGATATGAACAATCTCGTTCATTAATGAACGAGATACCGTTCATATCTTTGAGTGTGGAGGCACCAGCGATGAACGATGCACGACGCCGCGCTCGTTCATCGCTGGTGCCCCGTCGGCTGTGCATGCAGGCCAATATGTCCATATTTGCCTGCAATTCTATGGAGCCGTGTGACCGCCCCCGCCCCAGGTCGGCCGTATCAACATATGTGATCGCACACTTGCACAGCTAAAACATACTCCCCCTGTAGGCGGCGACTATCTGATCGCAGAGCTGCAATAATCGCCTGCTAGCGATCAGGTCTGAATTAGGCCCATTGTTCACTGTCTTTGGGCCTGCCCCATAATTCAAGCATTCTGGAAAGATGTCTGTGATTATATTAGTGTAAATTTGAATTGCCCCTTTACCGCTACCCTAGCTTGGGCTTTTTGGGACCAATACGATACCCAGTCCTCTTTATCCAAGGGTAGGAAATTGTTGTTGGCTCGTATAGCTGCAGCCACAAAGAAAACTATACTGTCCCAAAGGTTACATAAGGATCCAGTGTCCCTTGCCCTTATGCTTCCCAGATTGTCTTACCTTTATCAGATAGACTGGGTGGATTGTTCTTTAGATGCGGAATCCCACTCTTCCAAATTTTTGCTACATGGCTGCCATATATTGTTACCCTACCGTTGCCCACCAGAGAACTTATACCACGTAGTGAGCCTGACCACTTTGCGTATAACATGGAAATTCTTGCATACCCTCCAACATTTTACACATAAAAATCGGTACAAATTAGGAAAGGGGCATGGCCAAACCCCCTGTTCTATACTTTCAATGGAGTCAAAAATCAGTACAGACCATACGGAAAAAACCTTACAGTTGGAGGCTATGTTCTTGCACAAGGGTATCTGTCTTTTTAGTCAGTTATTTTGTGTTACAGGTTGAGTATCCCATATCCAAAATGCTTGGGACCAGAAGTATTTTGGATATCGGATTTTTCCATATTTTGGAATAATTACATACCATAATGAGAGATCATGGGAATGGGACCTAAGTCTAAGCACAGAATGCATCTATGTTACATATACACCATGGGGGTCATTCCGAGTTGTTCGCTCTGTAAATTTTTTCACATCGCAGCGATTTTCCGCTTAGTGCGCATGCGCAATGTCCGCAGTGCGACTGCGCCAAGTAAATTTGCTATGCAGTTAGGAATTTTACTCACAGGTTTTTCCTCGTTCTGGTGATCGTAATGTGATTGACAGGAAGTGGGTGTTTCTGGGCGGAAACTGGCCGTTTTATGGGTGTGTGCGAAAAAACGCTACCGTTTCTGGGAAAAACGCGGGAGTGGCTGGAGAAACGGAGGAGTGTTTGGGCGAACGCTGGGTGTGTTTATGACGTCAAACCAGGAACGACAAGCACTGAACTGATCGCAGATGCCGAGTAAGTTTGAAGCTACTCAGAAACTGCACAGAGATGTCTTTTCGCTATATTGCGAATCTTTCGTTCGCAATTTTAAGAAGCTAAGATTCACTCCCAGTAGGCGGCGGCTTAGCGTGTGTAAAGCTGCTAAAAGCAGCTTGCGAGCGAACAACTCGGAATGAGGGCCCTTATACACACAGCCTGAAGGTAATTTTGGCCAATATTTTTTTTTATAACTTTGTGAATTAAACATAGTGTGTGTACATACACACAATTCATTTATGTTTTATATTAACTTTATACACACAGCCTGAAAGTCATTTAATACAATATTTTGAATAACCTTTTGTATTAACCAAAGTTTGTGTACATTGAGCCATCAGAAAACAAAGTTTTCACTCTCACTCAAATAATTCCATATTTCAGAATATTTGGATATAAGTTACTCAACCGTTTTTTTTGCACTGCTCCTTTTTTTATTGCAACCATCAAGGCTCGTTTCTGTGTTTATCAAGTTGTTTCTATGCCTTCTTTGTCTCTTATGTATTGTGTTGATGCAGTGGTACGCTATGGTTTTATGTACCCTTCTTTACTTATATGCTGTAATGTGAGGGAAATTTCTTCATAAACACAAAAAAACAAAACTGTTGACTACAGCAAACTCCTTCCATCATTAACCACTTAACTGACAATTTTTCCCTTCAAAAGCATTAAAAACATTGTTTTTAAAAATTAACTTTATTTAATAAAGTTGAAAAAATATTTTTTAAAATATTTAAACATTATATTATGTACATCTGCAGAACGGATCTCCTCGTGAAAATTGGTGTGACAACGCAGTTGCATGAAATCTGACCATGCCAGTTAAGTGGTTAAAGTATATTAGAAAAAAAGTAAGTGGATACTGGCGCCAGCTGTTACATCAAATAATGGACAATTTAAAATATTAAATAATGTATTAAACATTCATAACATTTTTATACTCTTCATTAGATGAAGCAAAGCGATTGCTAAAAACATTAATCGTTAAAAATAACGTTTTTATGCTCCTGAGGAAGCTGGCAGTCATTGGTCCAGCGAAACACGTTGAGCTACAACTTGCAGGACCAGAAGTGTTTTAGCCCTTCATCCACATCTCTGGCGTTATTTATGGACTCTTTTGCATCCACCGGATAAAATTCCAACACAAGTACTCTACCGACCCGGATTCATCCCTGTTTGCCATTTGGATCTTCTTTTCTTACTGTATTAAAGGATATTAGCCTAGAATTTTATACCATATACTGTACATCCCATACAAGTGCCTTTATTTAATGCTCAGGTTGTAAAAGGCCCCCATACACTAGAGCGATTATGACCAAATTCAGCCCGATATATTGGGTGAAATCGGGCATTATCGATTCAATCCAATGCGCGGCCCCGTGAGCATCAGATCCTCCAGAATAAATGTGCTGCGCATTCAATCTGGTCCGAAACCGCAAGAGTAGCTGGGATCGCCCAAGATACATTGTATGCAAAAGGGCAGCATATGATGTATCTTAGCCGATCCTGCCCTCCGGGAGGCTGCCGGGGTGATCACCTGCGACATGTCAGATGGACATGTCGCAGTAGTGTATGGGGCCCTTTAGATTGTATTTCTAACCATGGCATTAGTTGGCTGGTTGGTTTGTTTGTTGGAAAACCTGGTAATCTCAGGGACCACATGACAAATCGACCATTTCCTCCGAAACGTCATTCAGACATAAAAATGTTTAATCAAAAAGATTTAGCCAATCTGAACAAAAGTTTTTGTACATTTTCTGGCATTTGTTAGTAGATTGTTGATTGCCATTTGCTCCAATACATTACAAGATTTTCATTCCAACCAAAAAGTTGGATGATTGGAAAGATAATCTTAAAAGCAGTCCACAAGGTACCCATATGGGCCCTACACACTTGCCACTGTGTGCGGCCAATATGAACGATCTCGTTCAGTAATGAACGATAAATTGTTCATATCGCTCAGTGTGTATGCACCAACGATGGACGGGCATCCCCGCGGTCGTCCATTGTTGGTTTTCACTCATTCTGCATAGCAAGCCAATTTGGACGATGACCGTTAATCATTGAAATAGACCATCGTTCAAATCAGAAACGTCAGCAAGTGTGTAGAGCCCATAACAGTCCAGGTTTTAGTGATATCCCTGATTTTGACTATATTATCTATGCACACTGACTGAGAAAAATAAGATTTTACTCACCGGTAAATCTATTTCTCGTAGTCCGTAGTGGATGCTGGGGACTCCGTAAGGACCATGGGGAATAGACGGGCTCCGCAGGAGACTGGGCACTCTAAGAAAGATTTAGTACTACTGGTGTGCACTGGCTCCTCCCTCTATGCCCCTCCTCCAGACCTCAGTTAAGGAAACTGTGCCCAGAAGAGCTGACATTACAAGGAAAGGATTTTGGAATCCAGGGTAAGACTCATACCAGCCACACCAATCACACCGTATAACTTGTGATAACATACCCAGTTAACAGTATGAACAACAACAATAAAGCATCAACCACGGATGCCAACATAACCCTTTATTAAGCAATAACTATATACACGTATTGCAGAAAGTCCGCACTTGGGACGAGCGCCCAGCATCCACTACGGACTACGAGAAATAGATTTACCGGTGAGTAAAATCTTATTTTCGCTAATGTCCTAGTGGATGCTGGGGACTCCGTAAGGACCATGGGGATTATACCAAAGCTCCCAAACGGGCGGGAGAGTGCGGATGACTCTGCAGCACCGAATGAGAGAACTCCAGGTCCTCCTCAGCCAGGGTATCAAACTTGTAGAACTTTGCAAAGGTGTTTGAACCCGACCAAGTAGCTGCTCGGCAAAGCTGTAATGCAGAGCCCCCTCGGGCAGCCGCTCAAGAAGAGCCCACCTTCCTTGTGGAATGGGCTTTTACTGATTTTGGAGGCGGCAAGCCAGCCGCAGAATGAGCCTGCTGAATCGTGTTACAGATCCAGCGAGCAATAGTTTGCTTTGAAGCAGGAGCACCCAGCTTGTTGGATGCATACAGGATAAACAGCGAGTCAGTTTTCCTGACTCCAGCCGTTCTGGCTACATAAATCTTCAAAGCCCTGACTACATCTAGTAACTTGGAATCCTCCAAGTCACGATCAGCCGCAGGCACCACCATAGGTTGGTTCAAATGAAAAGATGACACCACCTTCGGCAGAAATTGCGGACGAGTCCGTAATTCTGCCCTGTCCATATGGAAAACCAGATAGGGGCTTTTACATGACAAAGCCGCCAATTCTGACACACGCCTAGCCGAAGCTAAGGCCAATAGCATGACCACTTTCCACGTGAGATATTTTAACTCCACGGTCTTAAGTGGCTCAAACCAGTGAGATTTCAGGAAACTCAACACCACGTTAAGATCCCAAGGTGCCACTGGTGGCACAAAAGGGGGCTGAATATGCAGCACTCCCTTTACAAACGTCGGAACTTCAGGTAGAGAAGCTAGTTTTTTTTTTATGAAAGAAAATGGATAGGGCCGAAAGCTGGACCTTAATGGACCCCAATTTTAGGACCAAAGTCACTCCCGACTGTAGGAAGTGAAGGAAACGGCCCAGCTGGAATTCCTCTGTAGAGGCATTCCTGGCCTCACACCCAGCAACATATTTTCGCCGTATACGGTGATAATGTTTAGCCGTCACGTCCTTCCTAGCCTTTATCCGCGTAGGAATAACCTCATCCGGAATCCCTTTTTTCTACTAGGATCCGGCGTTCAACCGCCATGCCATCAAACGCAGCTGCGGTAAGTCTTGGAACAGACAAGGTCCCTGCTGCAACAGATCCTGCCCTAGAGGCAGAGGCCATGGGTCCTCTGTGAGCATTTCTTGCAGCTCTGGATACCAAGTCCTTCTTGGCCAATCCGGAACAATGAGTATTGTTCTCACTCCTCTTTTCCTTATGATTCTCAACACCTTGGGTAAGAGAGGAAGAGGAGGAAACACATAAACCGACTGGAACATCCACGGTGTCACCAGTGCGTCTACAGCTATCGCCTGAGAGTCTCTTGACCTGGCACAATACCTCTGTAGCTTTTTGTTGAGGCGGGATGCCATCATGTCCACCTGTGGCAGTTCCCACCGACCCACAATCTGCACAAAGACTTCTTGATGAAGTCCCCCCTCTCCCGGGTGTAGGTCGTGCCTGCTGAGGAAGTCTGCTTCCCAGTTGTCCACTCCCGGAATGAACACTGCTGACAGTGCTCGTACGTGATTCTCCGCCCATCGAAGAATTCTGGTGGCTTCTCGCCACCCTGCTCCTTGTGCCGCCTTGGCGGTTTACATGAGCCACTGCGGTGATGTTGTCTGATTGGATCAGCACCGATTGGTTGCAAAGCAGGGTTTCCGCTTGACTTAGGGCGTTGTATATGGCCCTTAGTTCCAGGATATTGATGTGAAGGCAAGTCTCCTGACTTGACCACAGCCCTTGGAAAGTTCTTCCCTGAGTGACTGCCCCCCACCCTCAGAGGCTTGCATCCGTGGTCACCAGGACCCAGTCCTGAATGCCGAACCTGCGGCCCTCGAGAAGGCGAGTACTCTGCAGCCCCCACAGGAGAGACACCCTGGCCCCGGCGGATAGGGTGATTAACCGATGCATCTAAAGATGTGATCCGGACCACTTTGTCCAGTAAGTCCCATTAGAAGGTCCTGTCGAAAGGAATGGCCTCGTATGATGCCACCATCCTTCCCAGGACTCGAGTGCAGTGATGCACTGACACCTGTTTTGGTTTTAATAGATTCCTGACTAGTGTCACGAGCTCCTGAGCTCTCTCTATCGGGAGATAAACCTCTTTTCTGGTCTGTGTCTAGGATCATGCCTAGGAGAGGCAGATGAGCTGTAGGAACCAACTGCGACTTTGGAATATATAGAATCCAGCCGTTTTGCCGTTACACTTCCAGAGAAAGTGATACGCTGTTCAGCCACTGCTCTTGATCTCGCTTTTATGAGGAGACCGTCCAAGTACGTGATAATAGTGACACCTTGCTTCCGCAGGAGCACCATCATTCCCGCCATTACCTTGGTGAATATTCTCGGGGCCGTGGAGAGACCAAACGGCAACGTCTGAAATTGGTAATGACAATCCCGTACCGCAATTCTGAGGTACGCCTGATGAGGTGGATAAATGGGGACATGAAGGTATGCCTCCTTTATGTCCCGAGTCCCGATAAAATCTCCCCCTTTCAGGCTTGTAACGACCGCTCTTAGCGGTTCCATCTTGAACTTGAACCTTTTCAGGTATATGTTCAGGGATTTTAAATTCAATATGGGTCTGACCGAACAGTCTGGTTTCGGGACTACCACATGGTCGAATAATAACCCCCTCCTTGTCGAAGGAGGGGAACCTTGACCACCACCTGTTGAAGATACAATTTGTGAATTGCAGTTAACACGGTTTCCCTCTCGTGGGGGGGAAGCCAGCAGGGCCGTCAGTGAGGAGGCATCTTCTCAAAGTCCAGCTTGTATCCCTGAGACACATTATCTATTTCCCAGGGATCTAACAGGGAGTGAACCCACTTGTTGCAGAACTTACGAAAGCGTGCCCCCACCGGGCCTAGCTCAGTCTGTGGAGCCCCAGCGACATGCGGTGGATTTTCATAGAGGCCGGGGAGGACTTCTGTTCCTGGGAACTAGCTGTGCAGTGCAGCTTCTTTCCTCTGGCAAGAAAGGACGCACCTCGGACTTTCTTGTTTCTTTGTTCGAAAAGCTGCATTTGATAATGACGTGCTTTCCTAGGCTGTGCAGGAATTTAAGGCAAAATATCCGAATTACCAGCTATAGCCGTGGAGACCAGGTCCGAGAACCCTTCTCCACACAATCCTCAGCCTTCCATATGCCTCTTGAGTCAGCATCATCTGTCCATTGCATATTCTACAGGACACGTCAAGCAGAAATCGACATAGCTTTGACTCTAGGACCCAGTATACTCATTTCTCTTTGGGCATGTTTGATTATATACATCTCTTAAGACAGCATCTTTAATATATATATACATATCTCATATTATATATATATATATATATATATATATATATATATACACACACACACACACACACAAGGGTCTCAATTTCTGCTGATAAGGTACCTCCACGCCGCCCCAGCGCTATAAACCCATGCCGACACAATCGCCGGTCTGAGTAGTGTACCAGAATGCGCACGCTATCTGCAGGATCCCTGAGAATAGCTAGGGCTACCTTCTGTGCAAACGTGACACCCTAGGGGAAGATTCCCATCACATCCTGGCCCTAGTGGGGAAAGGATATTGCCTGAGAATTCTTTGTGGGAAGCTGCAGTCTCTTGTCTGGAGATTCCCGCTCTTTCCTCATGAGAGGAGGGAAATTTACCTCCGCTTTCTTCCCCCTAAACATGTGTACCCTTGTGTCAGGGACAATGAGTCATCAGTGATATGCAAATCATCTTTTATTACAATAATCATATATTGAATACTTCTCTGCCATTTTGGCTGTCACTTTGCATTATCGTAGTCGACACTGGAGTCAACCTCCGTGTCGATATCAGTGTTTATTATTTTGGATAGTGAGCATTGTGAGACTCTGAAGGTCTCTGCGCCATAGGGACAGACATGGGTAGATTTCCTGTCTGTTCTCTAATCTTTTGTGCAAAAAATTCACCTTAGCACTTACACATAGCCAAACAGGTGTCGGCGTTGTCGACGGAGACACCCTCACACACATATTTGCTCTCTCCTCCTTAGGGGAGCCTTTTACCTCAGACATGTCGACACACACGTACCGACACACCACACACACAGGGGATGCTCTATTTGAAGACCGTTCCCCCACAAGGCCCTTTGGAGAGACGGAGAGAGTATGCCAGCACACACACCAGCGCTATATGACCCAGGAATCACACAGTAACTTAGTGTTAACCCAGTAGCTGCTGTATATATTGTTTTTACACCAAATTTATGTGCCCCCCCTCTCTTTTTCACCCTCTTTCTACCGTGAGTCTGCAGGGGAGAGCCTGGGGAGCTTCCTCTCAGCGGAGCTGTGGAGAGAAAATGGCGCTGGTGAGTGCTGAGGAAGAAGCCCCGCCCCCTCAGTGGCGGGCTTCTGTCCCGCGTTTCTGTGTAAAAATAATGGCGGGGGCTCATGCATATTACAGTGCCCAGCTGTATATATGCTGCTTTTTGCCAGGAGGTACTCAATTGCTGCTCAGGGCGCCCCCCCCCCCTGCACCCTACAGTGACCGGAGTGTGTGGGTTAGTATGGGAGCAATGGCGCACAGCTGCAGTGCTGTGCGCTACCTCATATGAAGACAGGAGTCTTCTGCCGCCGATTTTGACGTCTTCTTGCTTCAACCCGCCGGCTTCTGTCTTCTGGCTCTGCGAGGGGGACGGCGGCGCGGCTCCGGGAACGGACGACCAAGGTTAAGTTCCTGTGTTCGATCCCTCTGGAGCTAATGGTGTCCAGTAGCCTAAGAAGCGCAACCTAGCCGCAGTTAGTAGGTTTGCTTCTCTCCCCTCAGTCCCACGTAGCAGAGAGTCTGTTGCCAGCAGAAGCGCTCTGAAAGTAAAAAACCTAACTAAAATACTTTCTTATTAGCAAGCTCAGGAGAGCTCACTAAAATGCACCCAGCTCCTTCCGGGCACAGACTCTAACTGAGGTCTGGAGGAGGGGCATAGAGGGAGGAGCCAGTGCACACCAGTAGTACTAAATCTTTCTTAGAGTGCCCAGTCTCCTGCGGAGCCCATCTATTCCCCATGGTCCTTACGGAGTCCCCAGCATCCACTAGGACGTTAGAGAAATTAAATCACCAGAGCATGGATATCCTTAAAACCGGGACTGTTAGTGTGCATGGACTGCATTTGGGAACAGTGGTCTTAAGTAGGCTTACCATACAATCCCTTTAAACCAGCACACTTATGAGTTACAGGTTCCGTGGCTGGCTCCAAGCCTGCATTTCACCTGGTTGTAATCAGCCACAGAACCTGTGTAATTCATAAGTGTCCCAGTTTAAAAAGGATAGTATGGTACATAGATCCCAAACGCGATCCTCAAGGTACCCCAAAAGTCCAGGTTTTAGGTATATCCATAGCTCAGCACAGATGGTTAATCAAAGGTGCTAATTAAGTCACCTGTGGCCAAGCATGGATACATTTAAAACCAGGACTGCTGGGGTGCCTTGAGGACAGTGTTTGGGAACCTCTGGCATGGTAAGCCTAGTCTTAAGGCAGGCATTCCCAACCTTGGTCCACAAGCACACCAACAGTCAAGGTTTTAGCAATATCCAGGCTTCAGCACAGATGGTTAAGTAAAAACTAATTAAGTCACCTGTGCTCAAGCATGGCTATCACTAAAACCTGGACTGTTATTGTGCCTCGAGTACCGAGGTTGGGAATGCCAGTCTTAAGGTGTATGGCCAGTTTAAGTCTCATCTTTATACTGGTTCCTCTTTAATTAGAATAATCTCATTTAATTGGGCAATGATGAGTCCTGTGCTGTATGTACTAAGTGGAAAGGCCACGCCATAGAAAACGGGAAAAACTAGACTAGAAGCCAATGTTTCCTGTGGCTGTAATATGTACAGAGAGGCTATATCTAGCTGCATATACTACAGTCAATGGCATCACACACTTAACTGCACCTACCCGCTTACCCTGTTGATAGCAGGATTAAATATAAGTAGTCTTACCGTACTATCCCTTTAAACCAGGACACTCATGAACTATGCAAATTCATGCATAAATTACACAGGTTCTGTGGCTGGCTGACTTCAGGCCTGCATGTCACCTGGTTTTAATCCAGCCACAGAATCTGTGTATCTCATGTGTCCCGGTTTAAATGGATTAGTATGGTAAGATTCCTATAAGTGTAGGAACAATTGAGGAAAGGTGAAATGGTAAGGTGAAATGGTACGGAGTTATAGTTTTTTAAGGTAGGGACTGAAAAATGCTTCTTAAACCCCCCTTCCCTCCAGCAGCATATGGTCTTTTCCTCTGCAGATTGCCGTCATTTATACAGAGGATTAGAAGGGTTTGAGTAATACTCATTACTTTAGGCCAGATACTAGAAATGCTTTCATACTTCTATGTAATATTTACAGGTCTCATTCCTCCCCTCTGAGCGGCCATTATAAAAAGTTTATTGGTGATGAGGCAATTTCGGAGTTAACAGTTATAGCCTAAAGAGATGGGTGTTAGACACGGCTTATAGCAGGCCTGGCCAACCTGTGGCTCTCCAGCTGTTGTGAAACTACACATCCCAGCATACCCTGCCACAGTTTTAGCATACGCTCATAGCAAAACTGTGGCATGGCATGCTGGGACTTGTAGTACAACAGCTGGAAAGCCACAGGTTGGCCAGGCCTGTTATATGGGGATGCTCACTAAGCATCCACAATGCCACAGGACCTGGCCAACCTGTGGCTCTCCAGCTGCTGTGAAACTACAAGTCCCAGCATTCCATAGTTTTGTTACATAGGGGATGCTAAAACTGGTAGGGCATGCTTGGGACTTGCAGTTCCACAACAGCTGGAGGTTGGCCAGGCCTGCCATAGAACACCAGACTTACCAGGTGAAGCTTCAGAATGCAGACATAAGTATATTGTTGCAAAGTAAATACTAATAGGAAAATGCAGGCCTGGCCAACCTGTGGCTCTCCAGCTGTTGTGGAACTACAAGTCCCAAGCATGCCCTGCCACAGGTTTAGCATTCCCTAACAAAACTGACAGGGCACACTGGGATTTGTAGTTTCACAGCAGCTGGAGAGCCGCAGGTTGGCCAGGCCTGGGAAAATGTATACATGCCTCCATTTCTTTCCACTTCTGGATTGTCAGCAACTATTAGCATTTAGTAAGCGGTGAGACTAGACAGCATACACAAGTATGGAGGATAAGGATCTAAGATTCATCCCCTGCAGTATACACGGGGCCCCAGCTGGGGTGCCTCATTATCCGCAGCCTGTATAACAAGGACTTTTCAGAAACAGGGTCATTCACACAGAGAACTTTAATTAGTTTTTACAAAAACCCATTGAGGGCGAGGGGAACAGCACAAACATAATGCCAACCTGTGGACGGGCACCGCAGGGGTCACTCCCCACACTTCTAGTCCGTGTAACCCTAACAGAAACACCTTTATCTACACAGCCGTACAGCAGACTAATAAAATACTTCTATACACGGGAAGAACGCAGCCGGGCCGAGACACTGCTTACGACGGGCAGCATTTCTTGCCTTTACTTTTGCTTGGAGAAGTATTCTTTGCTTTTACCGACGTCTGGCTTGATTGTGTCACTGCCGGGCTTCCATCCTGCTGGGCAGACTGGAATAGAGACATGAATTATCAGAGGGGCCCCAATACTAAAGGAGGGAGCTTTAAAAGCCTGAGGCACAAATACAGTTCTCATTGGAGATTAATGCAGACATGAATTAAACTGGATTACACGTGTGTAAAGAGAAGGGATGAATCCATTATATTGGAATCGCAGTATCTGAGTACTGGAACGAGGAAGCCATTGCATGGTAACATGCAGAACACCAGCATACCGGCGCCAGGAGCCCGACCGCCGGCTTACCGACAGTGTGGCGAGCGCAAATGAGCCCCTTGCGGGCTCGCTGCGCTCGCCACGCTACGGGCACGGTGGCGCGCCACACTATTTTATTCTCCCTCCATGGGGGTCGTGAACCCCCACGAGGGAGAATAAGTGTCGGTATGCCGGCTGTCGGGATCCCGGCGCCGGTATACTCTGCGCCGGGATCCCGTCAGTCGGCATACAGAAGACCACCCCACTAAGCTGCTCGGAGTCTGTATGCGGTATACGGAGAAGAGCCTATTCCTATGCTAAGAGGGGGAGGGTGGGATTGTCCGCTTTTACCCACCCACATAGAATTGCTCTGAGCACTTTAAACGGGAGAAGAGAGCACAACACAACCCAAGGCTAACTGCATCAGCCGCATCGCGTAGGCCCCCTATCCAATTGGATAGGGTATGCAGGACCAGTTGCCATACAGACGCCAGAATCCCGGCTGGCAGATGCCACGCAGGGGGGGAGCCCCTTGCACGTTTGCTGCACTCGCCATGCTGCAGGCTCAGTGGTGAGCTGCGCTTGCCACAGGTTATATTGGGAATAGTCCCTCTTAGTCGGCATGACAACTGTAAGGGGGTGGGATTCCGGTGTCACATAACTGCCTCCCATCCCATTTATATACTACAGACCCTAACCTCTCCACCAGTACAGACTAATAACGTAGTCCTGATTTATATCCAAATGAACTTGCCATACCCTAGATTAAGTTACTAGGCAACTAATTAAGAGTGTATATGTAACATCAAAACACATCTTATGACAGAGGGCACGTATTATACAGTGGCAGTCTGGCGGCTTTCACTGAAAGTCTAATAATTCCGTTGAGAGGTAAACATGCTACTTAAGAGATTAATTGGAATAAAGTCTCAGTCCCCCAAAGCCGTGCACTGGGATTCCCAGAGTAATAAAATCACTTTGCCATTTCCAATTCATTATTCGTTACCGATTGATGAAAGATATGCTCCGAATTACAGTATTTACAGGATGGCTTTAGGTTGGTGATGGGAAAATTGGATGATTTTCTCCATTACAATCACCTCACCTGAAGCTCTAGGTACACGACTGAGAAAGGACTGAGATCAGGCAGGGGATGCAGGATTGGTTTATTAATTGGTTTAATTTCAGGTTGGTCTCTTGATAGACAACGGTTACCCCATTAGAGTGACTTTCCAGCGTTTCAGTCACCAGTGCACCACACTCAGCTGTATCTGGAAGATTAGAGAGAAATTCTAGCTCACTGGTAATTGCAGCATCTGCTCTGCACGTTGTCTACGACGTGCAGGCACACCCAGGGCCTGAGGAGCTGCTACAGTGCCTCCTCCCGTCATGCTGACCGCAAGCAGAACACACCCCAGTCTCATACCTAGACGTACTGTCATTAGTAATCGCCTGCAAGTTACACCCACATCAGGTGCATTGCACATTTCTATGGAAACGATTATGAAGGTAAACGAGCCAGAAACATCAGCACAGAGTAGAAGACATAAAATTAGCTATAACGTGATAAATGTGTAACTGCTGCCCTACGTTTTTTACCTCACAGAAAGGCTCAGTTTTGTATGTATTTGTATTTATCTTTACCAGTATGTCAACAAGATGGTGACAATGGCAGAAAACAAATGGTGGTGGGAGTTGTGGGCAGGGTACCTGGTGCTGAAGGAGACATTGGAGAAACAGATGTCTGTACATACATGTTCTCCTTACCCAGGAATAACGGAGCATCATCTGTAAGACCGCAGCCCACACTTTCAGCCTTGTGTAGGAATCCACCTGTGACCTATGCCCTCCTCCCAGCCAGGCCCAACTCACCTTCTCCATACTTGTCTGTGTGCTGGAAAGCTTGGACCAGTCGCAGAGTCTCATCTACAGAGCGGCCAACGGGCAGGTCGTTAATTGTGATCTGTCTCAAGATTCCTTTCTCGTCCACAATGAATAGACCCCTGCACCGACATCAGGAGACAAATGATAAAAGATTATATAAACTTTTTTATTTAGCTAAAGAAAGGCTAATAGGTCAAATATGGATACGGAGAACTAGATGAACAAGCAATTAAAATGCATTAAATATGTTGGAGGATGTAGTGTTACAATTTTGCCTTAAAGTGTTTGATCTTCATGATGAAGCTTTTGTTTGGGATCTTTCAGACAATTGTATAATCTATAAACTACGTTAGGTGCCTTGAGAACAGTTTTGGAAACCTTGTATTAGACACTATAATAGGACTCAAAACCAACCACTTCCTTTTACAAATTTACTTTAGCAGATCGTAAAATCTGAGGTGTATAAGCATTATTAATGCAAATGAAGGGTCCAAGTAAAGCAGAAAATATGCGAAACATCCAACACCGAAGGGTCTGTTCTACAACTCAGAGTGGGCCCGATTCCAACTGACATGCAATTTGTATGCCGACTGGGAATGGATGTCTGATGAGAGTACTCATCATTGTTCTGAGTTGCACAGATCTCTAACTTCCCCACCCCCTACCCTTACCCGTAGGACAGCTGTCATTACTGATACACCTGTCCCATACAGGGTGCAAGAGAAGCAACTGAAATAAGCATCCCCTCAGCATACACATGACTCAGAGGATGGTGTAACCTGGACACACGCAGGAGATTGTCCTATTGTGTGTAAGCACAACTGCAAACACAATGTCCATTTGATGAACAGAGAAACTACAGGTGCATCGCTCATACAGACACATCTTCTGCAGACTGCATGTGTCAATAAGCCCTCTAGTTGTGGCCGCATTAGAACTTGTGTACGACATGTGATAAGGCACTGTACATGCAGCATTCCTTGTGAAGAACATTGCACAGTCACCTGAATGCGATTCCCTCGTCCTCCTTCAGCACTCCATAGTCCTTAGAGATGGAGCGCAGTGAATCCGCCACTAGGGGGATATTCATGGGGCCCAGACCTCCGTCTTTCCGGGGAAGGTTGGTCCTGTGGGAGACATGAGAACATTACACAAGTGCAGACACTGGTTTCTTGTCATAGATTTTACAAGGCACATTCCTAAGTAACAGAGCGTGGGACAAGACAGCGTTGTAGGAGCACTTGAGGCTCGAATCCAGTAAGATAACCATCTGAGAAACTAGGACAGGCGCAGGCAGATCCCCGTGTATTGCAAAATATACACAAGTGCCTTACTTGTGATACACTGTAATGTAACATTGGTGGAGCCAAGGATGCCCCTAGATTAGAGGTTCCCAAACGTGGTCCTCAAGGCACCCCAACAGTCCACAGATGGTTAAATCAAATTGAATTAGGTGCTAATTAAGTCACCTGTGGCCAAGCATGGATACATTTAAAACCTGGACTGCTGGGGTGCCCTGAGGACCGCGTTTGGGAACCTCTGCCCTAGATGAATAGCTATTTGTGATGGTACTCTTATTGGTTGTGATACAAGAGATAGACAGTCATTAGGGCAACAGTAAAAGGTAGTCAATTTTTAAAAAAATGTAAAACACCTTAAAAAACAAACATGTGTCGACCTTTTGACTCCGTCAACCATTAGTGGTTGACCTATTGACTGTAGACCTTTTTAGTGTAATTCTATAGACCAGATACCCTTTTATTGCAGCAGAGAATAAGTTACAGTAGTCATTCGGCGGATAAAGTTACATTAGCATCTGGAACAAAGACAGCAGGCAATCTTCAAGAGCTGCTGAAATCACAGATGTCAAAGTATACTATCAGTATGGTGAAATCCCTAGTTCAGGGCCCCAAATTATGTATAGACAAACACAGGCACTACTGTCAGCACAGACCGAGTATTTATTATTATTCTCCTCTGTATTTATATGGCGCCACAAGGGTTCCGCAGCACCCAATTACAGAGTACATAAATGAATAATCAAAACAGGAAAACCGCGACTTACAGTTGACAATATAGGACAAGTGCAGGGTGACAAAAACATAGCTACATCAGCAGATGACACTGACATAAGCATCAGGGTGGCAGAAAACAGGATTTGGTGGAGTCGAAGATTAGAGTAAGAAAAGGATAAGCACATGAGGGAAGAGGGCCCTGATCATGAGAGCTTACATTCTAAAGGGGAGGGGCAGACAGGTCAGGGTGACAGATGGGTAGACAGAGCGTGGAACAGAGGGTTAGAATGAGATTTCAATGGGGTTGGTGAAGTGGGACTTGAAAGCCCCTTTCAAAGTTTTGTAGAGAGGTAAAGAGTGAGGGAGAGAGGCAGAGAATTCCAGAGAAAGGGAGCAGCACCTGAAAGATCTTGGAGGCAGGAGAGGCGGCATGCATTAGTAGAGAGAGTAGAGGACGAGTGGGAGAGTAAAGGGAGATCAGATCAGAGATGTAGATGGGAGAGGAGTGGGTGAGGGCTTTGTAGGCGAGTGTGAGAAGCTTGAATTGGATTCTGAAAGGGAAGCCAGAGACATGCTTGTAGGAGAGGGGAGGTGGACGCAGTGCGTTTTGTGAGGAAGATGAGCCGGGCAGCAGAACGGAGGATAGATTGGAGTGGCAAGGCATTAAGGGGGGTATTCACGGAGCGATAATCTAAGCAATCTGACTAGATTGCTTAGATTTTAAGCATGATCGCTCAGTGTGTACCCCCCACAGCGATAGCAATGTGCAGCGCTAGATTGGCCTGCAGGCAAATCTAGCAGGTCGCTCGTTTCACCCGCTGGGTGAAATGAGCGGCCCCCCTGCACACATCACACGGTGCTGAGCGGTTCACTCAGCAAACATCTCTCCCACATCTGCCCGTGAATGCGGGCCTTTAGTCAGGCCTGCCAGTCAGGATGAGATTACAGTAGTCCAATCTGGAAATGAGGAAGGTTGGTGATTCCGCACCAGTATTACACAATTACATGTGTTTACATAAACCAGTATACATTTATACAGAGATAATCTCTTATTGCCATCTGGTGGTGCACCCAGAAAAAAGCTAGAGCAAACATAGAATAAAGAAGACTCTTGTTTGGGTGCACTCTTGTTAAATGTGTATTTGTCGATAATATTAAAACATATGTTTTAATATTATCGACAAATACACATTTAACAAGAGTGCACCCAAACAAGAGTCTTCTTTATTCTATGTTCAATCTGGAGATGACCAGGAAGTTGATAAGGGACTTTGTAGCATCCTGGGTGAGAAAGGGTCTGTTCCTCGAAATATTTTTTGTGATGAAAACGGCAGGTTTGTGAGAGGTGCTGAATGTGTGATTTGAAGGAGAGGGAGGCGTCAAGGATTACTCCAAGGCAGAGTGGAGAACAAGGGAAGTGAGTGTTAGGGTGGGGACGGGGGGGTGGTATCTGGAGGGAATAGAGAATGAGAGAAGCACCTGTAGCAATATTTGTTAAAGATTAATGGATTTGTAGCAAGAGAAGTAAATACACAAATTTCTGTCATGTTAGAACTTTGGTGTATAGTAGGAAACTATGGCCCCAGAACTATTATTTCCTGGATACAGCAACCAGTAAGATCTATACGTAGAATGTATCATTACATTGTAAGACTTCATGGAATCAGACTTTTCTATTGAAAGCTGAGGAACGCAAATCCTCCATATCAGGGTAAAACCAATGAGAATGGGGGACAAAAGGAGCACCTCCAATGACCAGTAATGACCGAACTGGCTGCATTCGTTAGGGCACATAGGGGGTCTATTTATGAAGCAGTGAGAAGAAGAAAAAAAAAAAAAAAAAAAGACTGGAGAAGTGAGCCAGTGGAGAAGCTGCCTGTGGCAACCAGTCAGATTTGAAGTAACATTTATAATTTGCATACTATACATTTGTACAGAGCAGCTGATTGGTTGCCATGGGCAACTTCTTCTCAGGCTCACTTCTCCACTCTTTTCACTGCTTCATGAATAGACCCCTTAAACTGAGAAAACAAATACTGAACTCAGGGGAGAGAGAAGGAGCATTCCTCTTATTACCAAGAACACAAGAAGGGGGGGGGGGGGGGGGGGGAGCCACATTTAGCTATAGGTTTGGGATCAGCTGTTAAGGGGAGTCCTGCTACACACATAGGAGGTCAATCCTATTACCTGCAAAGTGTGCAATAGTGCCATTGCGTTTAAATGCCAGCAACGGCACCCGATCTCGCACCAAAGTGCTCAGAGCCCTATGAGGCAGCAAGCACTTGTGAGAATTCGGGCCATAGTAAAGTGTGCCGCCGCCGAGATGATTTGCACCCACGATATCATTGTGGCTAATCAGATCGACTGCATGGATTAAGAGTTAGGTGCAAAATTAAAAACAAAAAAAATAAAAGCAATTTGCTCCTGAAACAAACCATATTGCAGTGCAAATGTATGTTTTGTGCATACAGGGTAAATACTGGCTGCTTCTGCAGATTTACAGTGTCTAACACCTGGCCTAGTTATTGCACACCCCCTGGTGATCCATCCATCTGCTGCCCTGGCATGATGAAAGAATGGAGTGTAAGTGGGTGATGAGTGGAGTAGACCCAGGAGTGAATGAGGAGAGACTCACACTGCTGTGATTTGTCACATGTGGGATGTTGGCTGTTCGGGAGCAGGTCAGCCTTGGCAGCACATAGCTAGATGGGAGGTGTATGGATTCTTCCTAGAGTATCCTTTGTTTGATAGCTTGCGCATGGGGCTTCTATACCACCTGCACTAAATATGTGGACTGTTCGCTTGTAACATATGGCAGCTGAACGCCTCCCTTTAAATGAAGCCTAAAGGTGGGTACACACTGGAAAGATATCTGCAGAATAATTGATCTGCAGATATATATATGGACGGATCGGGCAGTGTACTGTGCATACACACTGCCCGATCCGTCGGGGACCGACGTCATGAACTGGGCGGCCCAGTTCAGCTGTCAATCACCGCCGGCCGACCGCCGTACACACACAGCGACGCGCCAATATATCATTAGATATATTGGCCGTCGACTGTGCTGCGGGGCCGACGAGATACGTCTGTGAACGACGAAGTTCACAGACGTATCGGTCGTACACACTGGCCAACGGACCCGCGATATATCGGCCATTCAAGAGAACGGCCGATATATCGGCCAGTGTGTACAGGCCTTAACAGGAGCCTTGTGTATAAAGCTGGCCACACACACTATACAATGTAAGAAACGATGCAACGGTTGTTCCAATCTCACTAAATCCCAGACCGTACACTATGCAATCTTCTGAAAGACGGCATGATATACGGTGTCAGACGATGGTCTCCTGTACAGTATGTGCGGTTGAGGGTACACACTACAAGATGTGGGCAATCCTCTCACCTGACGTGCAGCACACAAGATGGGAAGATGCAATGAATGGGTGACCTCAGCACCTGGCTTCCCAAACCATCCCCTGCAATTCCTTGGAGAATAGGGTGAATCAGCCAGTGAATGAGCAGAATGCATTAAAATTAGCTTTAAACATATCAGCCAATCATAACAAGCGTCTCATTTTAAAATCAGGGTCACATTGTTCATTCACTGGACTTGCGTCATCACTTACTGGCTTTGTGCCTCCAAATATTGGTCATGTCTGCACCTCTCCTGTGTTCTGCTTGTGTAATGCTAACTATCACTTCAATCCAGGTAATGGGGACAGTACATGACTCAAGATTGCAGCAGATACAACAGAAAAACAAACACCATCCACTTAAGCAAAATAATTCCCGTGATTATTCATTCAGTGGATGATTCACGCTAAATAAGCAGCGTCTGGAAGAGACCTTGCTGGTACTTTCATTTTAAGTATATAGAGACTCCACTATTATCTTTACACAAGACTAGAACGCCAGAGACTGGGCAGTAGCGGGTCAGAATGTAGGGCGGCATGGAAGCTGGTAAAACATTTAGGGGTATATTCAATTGAAGTCAAAAGCTGCCATCTGTCGAAAAGACGTCAGTTTTTTACTTTAAGGTCGAATCGTGATTCGACCTATTCAATATAACCCAAAATTTTTCGACAAGTCGATGAGTTCGACTTGTCGAAAAGCACGTGGATCGGCGGAATAGCTGCCGATCCACATGCTTGTGTCGAAAACGGGGCCAAAACCGACAGGTTTTGGCCCCCTTTTCGACCATCTCAGTCCGACATAAAAAAAAAATGTCGGACCCAGAGCAGGAGAGGAGGGGTGGGGGAGAGCTGCAGGAAGACGGGGGACAGCCGCGGGCATATAGGGGAGATCAGCGCTACAGCACAGCAGCAGGATGTCACACAGCTGCGCCACTCACGGCAGCGTCCACCCGGCTCCAGCAAGTGAGGTCACGCTTGCTGGAGCCGGGTGGACACTGCCGTGAGGTCAGGTGGCTGTGTGACATCCTCCTGCAGCGCTGATCTCCGTCTGCCGGCAGCTGTCCCCCCGCGCCCCCCCCCCCCCCCCCTCCCCCTCCCCCTCTGGGTCCCTCATCTCAATTAGACTTTTAAAAGACAAATTGAGATGAGATTTGAATAGGGGTTGTCGGATCCATTCTGACAAATGCATGTCGGAATGGATCCGACCCTAATTGAATACACCCCTTAATGTATAGTACTGGAGAATTGCTGCAAGTGATATTGTTACGGTCAGTCTTCTGAGCCTTCCATTAGATCCACTAGTAAAACGGTCACCATTTATGGCCTGACAGCATCAATATGGAAGTGTAGTGTGACCTTCAGTCAGGGAAGGAAGCATGAATGACCTCGCTGAGCCACTGTCAATTTAACGGGGAATGAGAAATATTGGCTCCACTCAGAATGGCAGCGTCTGCTGTAGTCAATGCCGCCCTGCTACCAACAGTGGGGAAAACCTGTTTAGTTGGACCCATCAATTCCGTAACCATCCTGGTATGGATTCAGGCAAAGCTGCATCGAGATCTTAGGAGTACGTACCAAGCCAGATGACAAAAATGAGAATCCACCGACGCCCCTATAACTTCACAATTAAGCGCCTTGAATTCCTCCAACCGGTCACTGAAACTGATGATCTCGGTCGGACATACAAACGTGAAATCCAGGGGATAGAAAAAGAAGACCACGTACTTTCCTGCGGGTAAATAGGGACAGTAATACTGAGAAGACTGTTTAACAGTAACAGATGTAAAGGTCCGTACACACAAAGCGATTTTGGCTATGGGCGATTTTGACCAATCATTTAAATAGGGGGGATGTTTTTACTTTTCCAGCGACAGTGAAAATTGACTTGCCTGCACAGTATTTTTCCCAGCGATAGCGACCTGGCGGGGACGCGCATCGCTATCACTCGCTGTGTACACACAGAGCGATATGTACGAACTTTTTTAGAGATTTTGACTATATAGTCAACCTCGCTGAGCCATATCGCTCCGTGAGTACACACCTTTAGATTGAGCTGCCTTGAAGGATATTTCTCCGTCTGTTTCTACAATATTAGCAACATATAGTATATAACCATTTCAGCAGTTTTGGTGCATTACAAAGGCTTTTTTGTTTTTAAAGAGTCTCTATGCAAAACTTTACTGCACCACTAGCCATTGCATCAGATAGCCAGTTACCCCTTAACACAATGGTTCCCAAGCTTAAGTCCTCAAGGAATCCTAACAGTGCAAGTTTTAAAATTCATGGTTTAATCTGTTAAACTGTCAAGGCACCCTTATGCTGGGTACACACTAAACAGTGTGTACCAAGTGACAGCACAATAAATCGCACTGTCCCATACACAATGCAGTGGACAACCGCACAATGTATCATTGCCTGCCACATTTTAAATGTATGCAGTCGTTCTCTGGGTCATCCCACTGGGAATGCAGCACGTGTGACCAGACAACCCAGGGAACAACTCACGGAGTGCACAATCGCAGGTAAACACTGTACCCTGCTGTCCTGGCTAGAACTGCTTTCCTGTCCAGTCGCCGTTGCGGCAGAGTACTGCAGGCAAGGAAGGTGGAGTACAGTAATGTTTAGCCCAGGACATGAGATTTCCGATCATATATAGATAGTTATATGGGCAGATGTGTGTTAATATAATGTCCTTTTTGCCATCAGCTTCACTCATTGTTACTTATCAGCTCCCACCTCCCTTCCAGAGAGCTGCAGATCGGCAAAGGAGTCAATTTAAGTTACAGAATAATGCAGTTTCATGAGTAGCGGGTGGAGTGTATTGATCAGTATACACAGTATTTGGCTGGATAATATGCATCTTAGTTACCAAGGAATAGTGGTCTTTAAGTACAACAAACCTCTGTATTCTGAGAGTTTAATTTCTTTAAACTGTCCATCTGGCATCAAAGCATTTGCGGAGAAGTCAGGAGCCAGCTTCCCAATCTTAGCGTTTCCAGCCGACATCTTGACTTGTCTAAAGGAAATGACCGGGAATAAAATGGTTATTTACAGACACTTTTTCAATGCACTTTACAAATACAGTCTAACAGCACATAACATTATAGAGCACATATCTTTTTATAAAATTGTGTAGACCAGGAGTTATCGCTAGTCCCACCAACAGGTCATGTTTTGTGGATTTCTTTAATGAGGCACAGGTGAGTTACTCTATGTTGCTGGATCAGTAATTACCCCACCTGCATTTACAGACAGAATCCTCATTCCTGACATGACCTGTTGGGGATTTTCCCTTATTAGAGCTGGCTGCATAGAACTGGACATCGGCCTATAGAATCTTCTGCCCTGACCATTTAAATGGCACTATGTTTTGATTGCTATAACCCAAACCCTCCCAACAACATCAGCGCACATGTGGCGGTCTGAACTCATTAACCAAATGGTGACACTTCTGGCCAGCGTCATAGACCCCAATACAAAAAATTAAAAGCCACCACAATGCAGGGTTCCACCCATAGGAGGTCTTTTGCTAGACATCAGAAAACCATTTAAACAGAGGCCTGTATTACAGGAACCAGAAAGAACAGCAGGATTCAGATTTTACTGTTGGGAGCTACAGGCAAACTGTAAAGCAGATGACTGGATAGTCAAACACAAGGTCTGTCATCTGGTAAATAGACAATCTAAGCGGAGCCAGAGGGCAGACATACCTTCAAGTCCAGACCCTACAAATGGGGACTTATACAGAGGCAAAGCCACCCTGAGATCTTCTGACAGACTAGATAATGGATCCATGAAGTTAGGGTGGGAGAACTGGCAGAAGCCCCTGGTCTCCTCTTGCCACATGTATGTCTTCCTCCGTGGTGGCCAGCAGAACAAAGCCAATGAGAAGTTAGTTTCTCGTGCAATACGTTCACTTGTATATTGACGGTGGGGACTGCGTCGATCAGCCAGAAGACGACTTGGCACTACAGCAAAAGTCTCAGCTAGACCATGCATACATGTATTCCATCCCTGGGTTTCAACACCAACGGGAACACATAGGCAAATCGGTTTCCAACTTAGATCGCAAAAGGGCAGGTGCTGAGGTCATAAGACAACCTGTTAGGATTTTTGGAATCCTCAATGTTTTCTTTCAGACTAGGCAGTGGGGGAAGGGGGGGGGGGGGGGGGGGGGGCGGCTTAGTGATTCCGTTGTGGGCTGAAATGTTGCGCCGTTTAACTACCGGCAACGGCAGCCCAATTCGCACCCATATTTGCTCAAAAGTGCTCACTATGCTAACAGGGTAGCGAACACTTGAACGAGATCCTTCCGCCGCAGAGTGCTGTGGGCGTTGTGCGAATTTGGCCGGGTGAGATCATCGCCAGCAATTGAATTCCCCACCTAGGTGTCTACCATCTACTTAGAAATATTTCCATTATACTTCTGCACGCAAGGTCACAACCAACAAAGTGGTGAATAGTATCACATCATTCTGGTGTTATGACATAACTATTCGGCATGGCATATCCAAGGATTCTGCTCTCACTTCTGCATATGGTGCAAATACCTTAAACACTTTAAGTCATTGATTAACTTGAACTTATGTTCACAACTCTCCCTAGTGCACTTCTATACACCTCACCATCAATACATTCCTGGATTCCAAAGGGCACCAGTAACAGCCAACCCTGACCCTACCAAATAGGGACCGGGTGAAGCTGATCTCCCCCATAGAACAGAGGCCTCTGTCCTTGGCAGGGAGCAGATATACAGTAATTGGGTGTAAAAGAAAGTCTAGAACAATTCTGCATCCAGTATTTCTTGACAAATTTAACAGTAATAAATATTAAAAATAGGAGGTAGCGCTTTATAAAAATAACCCACGGGATGCTACCAGGGTTGGCTTCTATGTGTGGAGAGGTTAAATACAAAGTGATTTGCTCAGCCTTGGACACTTAAGGCCAGTACTGACGGGAGAGATGTGTGCTGAGCGATCTTAACACAGACCACTCAGCACACATCTCTCTGCACAGCGCGATGTGCGCTGAGCGAGGAGGGGAGACGACAGGGTGGGTGGGCGCTCACTTCACACAGCGCCGAAGTGAGCAACCCGCTAGATTGAGCCTGCATGCAGGCCACTCTAGCACCGGGCGATAGCGATGCGCAGCTATCGCTGGGGGGCATACACACGGCAGATCAGTGTTTAAAATCTAAGCAATCTAGTCAGATTGCTTAGATTATAAATACGGATCTCTCCGTGTGTATGCCCCCCTTTAATAACCCAGCGCAGTGACAATACTTCTTTCAGACATGGGAAATTGCCTTGTCTAGCACACCGGCAAATTCTCAGGTCTCGGCTCTGACTGGAAGCAGAGCCGTGGATCTGGGGGACTTGGTCCCGGGTCGTTTGCAATCAGACCCACCTAAATCCAGGAATTTGGAAGGTAGTGTGAAAGGGGTATAATAGGACACAGGAGCAGATGTATTAAGTCTGGAGAAGGGATAAAGAAGTGATAAGTGTAAGGTGATAACGCCCCAGCCAGTCAGATCCTAACTGTCATTTTTCAAATCTTATAATGATTGGCTGGTGCGTTATCACCTTGCACTTATCACTGCTTTATCCATTCTCTAGACTTAATACATCCGCCCCATATCCAATATCTGTAGCTCATCACCAACTGAAACACGAATTGTTGTAGCACAGAGCTGCCAAGTCAGGGCACATGTATGACAATAGGCGCTCCAAGTATGTCCGCTACCCTGGCACGACACAGAATTACCCACTTGTTTTTACAAAGTACCCCCCATGTGTGTAAATGTATTAACTTATACTTTCAATATCTACAGTTTGTTTTTTTATTCTTTACTGAAACTCATTTTACAATGTCCTATTTACCATTCTGAATGCCCGTGGGAATGTGAGGTGCCCAGTGGCGGAGACCTGTGCCATATCGCTACCCTGTCAGCTAGATACTGATGTATGCAGTATTGATTAGTATACCATCACTTACTCACAGGTCACCCCACGGGCTGCACCCTTCCCTGGAACAGAGCCTTTCCCTCATACCGTCAGCTAATTATTCATCATTTATAACACCTTACAGCATATATCCTGCTTCACCCTCTACCCATTTACATTAGGTGCCAGGTGTTTCACAATGATTAGAGGGAACCAACCTGTTCCTGCCAATGTAAGGGTTACACTATATATCACAGGAGATGTCATAGAAGCAGACTGTGTATAGGATCAGTGCGACGTGTATACAGGACCCACCCACTACACTACAGATAAGCACATTATACAAGAGGAAGGACAGGAAACACAAATCACACACCCTGACTATACCTCCTATATGGCCACGTGCCTCATACACTGACACAGCAGCAGAGGACCCCCCCCCCCCCCCCACCCATATCTCTCTACAGAGGGAGCTCCCTGGGAAAGGGGACACCTCAGAGCTCCCTATAAGTACATACAGCATTACACATGGAGCAGAGTCTTACATCACTAGCCCCTGGAGAGCACAGATGGGAACACTGGGGCTTTGTACTAAGGAGCATCAGAGGCCCAGGGATATATGACAGTGCTAGAACCAGCAGGTACAGACAAGTGCACAGAGGGCACAGGCAGGGGGGCGATGAGGGCACACAGGGAAGGCGCAGGCAGGGGAAGAGGGCACACAGGGAAGGCGCAGGCAGGGAGGATGAGGGCACACAGGGAAGGCGCAGGCAGGGAGGATGAGGGCACACAGGGAAGGCGCAGGCAGGGAGGATGAGGGCACACAGGGAAGGCGCAGGCAGGGAGGATGAGGGCACACAGGGAAGGCGCAGGCAGGGAGGATGAGGGCACACAGGGAAGGCGCAGGCAGGGAGGATGAGGGCACACAGGGAAGGCGCAGGCAGGGAGGATGAGGGCACACAGGGAAGGCGCAGGCAGGGAGGATGAGGGCACACAGGGAAGGCGCAGGCAGGGAGGATGAGGGCACACAGGGAAGGCGCAGGCAGGGAGGATGAGGGCACACAGGGAAGGCGCAGGCAGGGGCGATGAGGGCACACAGGGAAGGCGCAGGCAGGGGCGATGAGGGCACACAGGGAAGGCGCAGGCAGGGGCGATGAGGGCACACAGGGAAGGCGCAGGCAGGGGCGATGAGGGCACACAGGGAAGGCGCAGGCAGGGGCGATGAGGGCACACAGGGAAGGCGCAGGCAGGGGCGATGAGGGCACAGGGAAGGCGCAGGCAGGGGCGATGAGGGCACACAGGGAAGGCGCAGGCAGGGGCGATGAGGGCACACAGGGAAGGCGCAGGCAGGGGCGATGAGGGCACACAGGGAAGGCGCAGGCAGGGGCGATGAGGGCACACAGGGAAGGCGCAGGCAGGGGCGATGAGGGCACACAGGGAAGGCGCAGGCAGGGGGATGAGGGCACACAGGGAAGGCGCAGGCAGGGGGATGAGGGCACACAGGGAAGGCGCAGGCAGGGGGATGAGGGCACACAGGGAAGGCGCAGGTAGGGGGATGAGGGCACACAGGTTAGGCGCAGGCAGGGGGATGAGCCTGTGGAGTGACCATATTATCCCTTTTACCTGGGACGCTCATGGATTACACAGGTTCTGTGTAATCCATCTGAAATGTAGGCTTAAAGTCAGCCAGCCACAGAACCTGTGTAATCCATGAGCATCCCAGGAAAAAAGGGATAATATGGTCACTCCACATGAGGGCACACAGGGAAGGCACAGGCAGGGGGGGGGAATGAGGGCACACAGGGAAGGCACAGGCGGGGGGGGGGGGGGGGATGAGGGCACACCGAGAGGCAGCGGGAGACCACATGGATAAGGTACGGGGGGCACAGGCTGGAACAGAGGGCACACAGAGAATGAGGGGCACATGGAGGGCAATGGCAGGGTGCAAATGGCATAGACAGGAGAGGGTACATGGTATAGGTAGGCAAGGGGTGGGGGGCACAGGCAGACAGTGGAGAGGGCACATATATAAGCTACAGGGAGGCAGGGGAGAAGGCACATGGACAGAGGAATGGCAGGGGGGCGATGGAGAAGAGGGCTCAGTCAGTGAATGAAGGGGCAAAGGCCGGGGCACGGGGGAGAGGGTACAGGAAGGAGAATGAACTTGACCTCATAAGAGCTAACACTATCATTCCGGGTGAGACCCCCATATCACCCACACGCAGCTCAGTGACCCGGGGACGCAGGGTGCGGGCGGCGGTAACTTACATGGCGCTGCGGGAGCTCGGTCGATGCTGCGGCCAGGATTCAGGACTCAGGAGAAAGCGATCTTAGCGCTAGAAGCACTTTATAATATCCGGCAAAGTCCGGGGGCTCCGCCTTCCCTCCCTCCCCTCCCTCCCGCAGAGCATCTCACCCCTCCCTCCGTGAAGAGCATCTCACCCCCACCCTCTCTGCAGAGCATCTCACATCTCTCCAGTCCATGCAATAGGAAGAGACTGTGAGGTGTATAAGAGGCTCCGTGTTACTGATATTACTGCCAGTATCAAGGTCAGAGACATGATACCAGAATTACACCCATCACATAGTATATACAGTCACTAGCCACAGAGCAAGGACCACATCCTCCTGCTCACAGCAATCTAATCCTGATGGTGCAATATACAGACTCACTCAAAGCCATCCTCACAGGTTAGGTAGGTACACCCCTGGGGATTATATATCAGGTGCTCTCAGTAAAACAACATACACACTAAACTTTTATTTTACACATATATATTAAAAAAAAAAAAAAGCTATACGGCATGTTCCCAGTATGCAGCGGTCAGTACATATCAGAAGGGGGTCCACAACCACTGAAACAGCGGCTCATTGATGAGTGTGGGGTGCGAAGGCTAGCCTGTCTCGTCCTATCCCACATGAGAGCTAGACCGGGTACACACTAGAGCAGTGATCTCCAACCCGTAGCTCGCGAGCTACCGGTAGCTCGCCGTAGTATTTTCGGTAGCTCACAGAGCGCACAGGCTTGGCCAGTCACTGGCACTCCTCCTTCCTTCATTTTTAATATGGTGTCAGCCGTCAGCCAATCAGAGCTCGTGGACCGGCAGTGGCGGCACCTGATTGGCTGCCGGACCGCGAGTTTTGATTGGCTCACTTACCAGCACCATATTTTAAATGCCCGCCGCCGCCGCCGGAGACTCTGTCACCCTCACCGCAGCCGCTCTCCGGACTTCACAGGAGAGGCGCGCGCTGCGCTCTCCTCCCCTTCCGTCCCTCATACAGGAGGAGCAGCACCGGCGGCAGTAGAAGAATCCAGCAAGTGTTAACACTGTGTGAGGCACTGTATCGGACACTGCAGGGGGCATTTTATCTGGCGCTGCGGGGGGCATTTTTAATGCCACTGCAGGGGGAATTGTATCTGGTACTGGTGGGGGCATTGTATCTGGCACTGCTGAGGGGCATTATTTGAATATCTGGCACTGCTGAGGGGCATTATTTGTGTATCTGGCACTATGCGGAGGAGACATTACTTGTAGTTGTGAGGCCACACCCACTTTTGCAGGAACGCACGCACATTTGGGGGAGGGAGTAGCTCCTTCAGAGGTTTTATTTTCCGAAAGTAGCTCACACTCCAATTAAGGTTGGAGACCACTGCACTAGAGTGAAGGGCAATGATGCCAATAGTTGGGACAAATTCCCTCTGCCTCGGACCATACAAGATTGCACGTACACACTACCAGAGGCGGATTTAGACCTCACGGGGCCCTAAGCAAGACACCGATTTTGCCCCCCTTCCTAAAACAGTCCATAGGTAGGCGATAAAGTCCGTGATACCGTCTGCGCTAGGAAGAGGGGGAGGCTGGTACTGACAAGGGACCAACGGCAGTATGGACCACAGCATAGAACCGGCGGAGGCGGGCGGGTAGCGGGTGAACTGGCTGACACTACGGGCAGACGGCACTACCACTGGTAAGCAGTAGTGGATTGGATTTGCCGCTAGAGAATCTGGACCCAGACGGGGCCCTTGGGACTAGCCGGGCCCTAGACGGCTGATTTTGTTGCTTAACATTAAATCCGCTACTGCACACTACACAATGTAATGAACAACGGAACAATACCTTGTACCGTCCTTCATTACGCTGCACACCGCTGCATACAGTATTGTCTGATTGGCCGTACAGCATGGCCAACGAGAAGATCTCGTATGCGGCCCGCAATCCTGCGTACACACTGAACGAACTTCACGGTTTGTCATTTCAGGATAACAAATAGTGAATATTAGTGACGTGCGGTGGGATGAGCCAGGTGAGGCAGAACCTTTCCTGTCATACTAACATATACTGTACGCCAGAGTTTTGACTATATAAAGTACCGTATTTTTCGGACCATAAGACGCACCTAGTTTTTAGAGGAGGAAAACAGGAAAAAAAATATTCTGAACCAAATAGTGTAATATAATATTTAATAAACTGAGGGGGGGGGAGTCACTTTATTATGGCAAATATTTAAGAGTAAACCTTGGCATTTGCTGAAATTGCAGTAGATCTTTACACACACACACACACACACACACACACACACACACACACACACACACACACACACACACACACACACACACACACACACACACTGTAAACACAGGTTCCCCGCGTTCAGCCTGCGTTAACCACTCTGAGAAAGGAAGAGGTGAGGGGGGGAGAGCGGGGGGACTCACTTTATTGCCTGTCAGTTTACGCTGCCCAAAGCACTCTACTCTGAGGAAGGAATCGGAGGAGGTGAGGGGAGGGAGCGGGGGAGTCACGTGATGCAGGCGCTCTGCTGCCGCGCTCTCAGATGCCGGGCTCTGAGATGACGGCAAAGCAGCAGACAGGACCCGCCGCTACCCGCACCCGATAACTGCTGCCTCTACCACCCAGTGCGCTCCCACCCAGCGCATTGAGAGCGCTCCATAAGGTTTTTATTGCTCTGCATATGTATTATTCGGACCATAAGACGCATGTACTTTTCCCAGCACATTTTTGGGGAGAAAAAGTGCGTCTTATGGTCCGAAAAATACGGTATATGAAAAATACAAATAATATAGTATAAATATCTTCTTTGCATTATTCTAATAATTTTTCTCTGACGTCCTAAGTGGATGCTGGGACTCCGTAAGGACCATAGGGATTAGCGGCTCCGCAGGAGACTGGGCACAACTAAAGAAAGCTTTAGGACTACCTGGTGTGCACTGGCTCCTCCCACTAAGACCCTCCTCCAGACCTCAGTTAGATTCTTGTGCTTGGCTGAGCTGGATGCACACTAGGGGCTCTCCTGAGCTCCTAGAAAGAAAGTATATTTAGGTTTTTTATTTTACAGTGAGATCTGCTGGCAACAGACTCACTGCAGCGAGGGACTAAGGGGAGAAGAAGCGAACCTACCTAACAGGTGGTAGTTTGGGCTTCTTAGGCTACTGGACACCATTAGCTCCAGAGGGATCGACCGCAGGACCCGACCTTGGTGTTCGTTCCCGGAGCCGCGCCGTCGTCCCCCTTACAGAGCCAGAAGCATGAAGAGTTCGGAAAATCGGCGGCAGAAGACTTCGGTCTTCACCAAGGTAGCGCACAGCACTGCAGCTGTTCGCCATTGCTCCTCATGTACACCTCACACTCCGGTCACTGATGGGTGCAGGGCGCTGGGGGGGGGCGCCCTGAGGGCAATATATGACACCTTGGCTGGCAAATCTACATCATATATAGTCCTAGAGGTTATATAGATGTAAAATTACCCCTGCCAGTATTCCAGAAAAAGCGGGAGAAAGTCAGTTGAAAAAGGGGCGGGGCTTCTCCCTCAGCACACTGGCGCCATTTTCTCTTCACAGTGCAGCTGGAAGACAGCTCCCCAGGCTCTCCCCTGTAGTTTTCAGGCTCAAAGGGTTAAAAAGAGAGGGGGGGCACTAAATTTAGGTGCAATATATGTATACAAGCAGCTATTTGGGGAAAAATCACTCAGTTATAGTGTTAATCCCTGCATTATATAGCGCTCTGGTGTGTGCTGGCATACTCTCTCTCTGTCTCCCCAAAGGACTTTGTGGGGTCTTGTCCTCAGTCAGAGCATTCCCTGTGTGTGTGCGGTGTGTCGGTATGGCTGTGTCGACATGTTGGATGAGGAAGGTTACGTGGAGGCAGAGCAGAGGCCAATAAATGGGATGTCGCCCCCTGTGGGGCCGACACCAGAGTGGATGGATAGGTGGAAGGTATTAACCGACAGTGTCAACTCCTTACATAAAAGGCTGGATGACGTAACAGCTGTGGGACAGCCGGCTTCTCAGCCCGCGCCTGCCCAGGCGTCTCAAAGGCCATCAGGGGCTCAAAAAACGCCCGTTACCTCAGATGGCAGACACAGATGTCGACACGGAGTCTGACTCCAGTGGCGACGAGGTTGAGACAGATACACAATCCACTAGGAACATCCGTTACATGATCTCGGCAATGAAAAATGTGTTACGCATTTTCTGACATGAACCCAAGTACCACATAAAAGGGGTTTTATTTTTGGGGAGAACAAGCAGTCAGTGTTTTGTTCCCCCATCAGATGAATGAATGAAGTGTGTAAAGAAGCGTGGTTTCCCCCGATAAGAAACTGGTAATTTCTAAAAAGTTACTGATGGCGTACCCTTTCCCGCCAGAGGATAGGTCACGTTGGGAGATATCCCTTAGGGTGGATAAGGCGCTCACACGTTTGTCAAAAGGTGGCACTGCCGTCTTAGGATACGGCCACCTTGAAGGAACCTGCTGATAAAAAGCAGGAGGCGATCCTGAAGTCTGTATTTACACACTCAGGTTATATACTGAGACCTGCAATTGCCTCAGCATAAATAGGGCTGCTGCAGCGTGGTCTGATACCCTGTCAGATAATATTAATACGCTAAGACAGGGATAATATTTTGCTAACATTGAGCATATTTAAGACGTTGTCTTATATATAAAGGATGCACAGAGGGATATTTGCCGGCTGGCATCCAGAATTAATGCAATGTCCATTCTGCCAGGAGGGTATTAGAAACCCGGCAGTGGACAGGTGATGCTGCCTGTAAAAGGCACATGGAGATTCTGCCTTATAAGGGTGAGGAATTGTTTGGTGATGGTCTCTGGGACCTCGTATCCACAGCAACAGCTGGGAAGAAAAATTTTTACCTCAGGTTTCCTCACAGCCTAAGAAAGCACCGTATTTCTCTAACGTCCTAGTGGATATGGGAACTCCGAAAGGACCATGGGGAATAGCGGGCTCCGAAGGAGGTTGGGCACTCTAGAAAGATTTATGACTACCTGGTGTGCACTGGCTCCTCCCACTATGACCCTCCTCCAAGCCTCAGTTAGATCTTGTGCCCGGCCGAGGTTGGATGCACACTAGGGGCTCTCCTGAGCCTCTAGAAAGAAAGTATAGAATTAGGTTTTTTATTTTCAGTGAGACCTGCTGGCAACAGGCTCACTGCAGCGAGGGACTAAGGGGAGAAGAAGCGAACTCGCCTGCTTGCAGCCGGATTGGGCTTCTTAGGCTACTGGACACCATTAGCTCCAGAGGGATCGACCGCAGGCCCAGTCCTTGGTGTTCGGTCCCGGAGCCGCGCCGCCGTCCCCCTTACAGAGCCAGAAGCAAGAAGAGGTCCGGAAAATCGGCGGCAGAAGACATCAGTCTTCACCAAGGTAGCGCACAGCACTGCAGCTGTGCGCCATTGCTCCTCATGCACACTTCACACTCCGGTCACTGAGGGTGCAGGGCGCTTGGGGGGGGCGCCCTGAGCAGCAATAAAAACACCTTGGCTGGCAAAAATACCACAATATATAGCCCCAGAGGCTATATATGTGGTAAATACCCCTGCCAGAATCCAGAAAAAAGTGGGAGAATAGGCCGCGGAAAAGGGGCGGAGCTATCTCCCTCAGACACACTGGCGCCATTTTCTCTTCACAGTGCAGCTGGAAGAAAGCTCCCCAGGCTCTCCCCTGTAGTTTTCAGGCTCAAAGGGTTAAAAAGAGAGGGGGGGCACTAAATTTAGGCGCAATATTGTATATACAAGCAGCTATGGGGGAAAATTCACTCAATTATAGTGTTAATCCCCACATTATATAGCGCTCTGGTGTGTGCTGGCATACTCTCTCTCTGTCTCCCCAAAGGGCTTTGTGGGGTCCTGTCCTCAGTCAGAGCATTCCCTGTGTGTGTGCGGTGTGTCAGTACAGCTGTGTCGACATGTTTGAGGAGGAGGCTTATATAGTGACGGAGCAGATGCCGATAAATGTGATGTCGCCCCCTGTGGGGCCGACACCAGAGTGGATGGTTAGGTGAAAGGTATTAACCGACAGTGTCAACTCCTTACATAAAAGGGTGGATGACGTAACAGCTGTGGGACAGCCGGCTTCTCAGCCCGCGCCTGCCCAGGCGTCTCAAAGGCCATCAGGGGCTCAAAAACGCCCGCTCATTCAGATGGCAGACACAGATGTTGACACGGAGTCTGACTCCAGTGTCGACAAGGTTGAGACATATACACAATCCACTGGGAACATCCGTGACTTGATCCCGGCAATAAAAAATGTGTTACACATTTCTGACATTAACCTCTAAAAATGGGTTTTTATGTTTGGGGAGAAAAAGCAGGCAGTGTTTTGTTCCCCCATCAGATGAATGAATGAAATGTGTGAGAAGCGTGGGTTCCCCCTGATAAGAAACTGGTAATTTCTAAAAAGTTACTGATGGCGTACCTTTTCCCGCCAAAGGATAAGTTACGCTGGGAGATATCCCCTAGGGTGGATAAGACGCTCACACGGTTGTCAAAATAGGTGGCACTGCCGTTTTAGGAACGGCCACTTTGAAGGTACCTGTTGATAAAAAGCAGGAGGCTATCCTGAAGTCTGTTTTTACACACTCAGGTACTAGACTGAAACCTGCAGAGCGTGCTGCTGCAGCGTGGTCGGTGACCCTGTCAAACATACTAGTTTGCTAACATGAGAACATATTAAAGACGTAGTCTTATATATGAGGGATGCACAGAGGGATATTTTGCCGGCTGGCATCCAAAATGAATGTAATGTCCATTCTGTCAGGAGGGTATTAGAGACCTGTCACTGGACAGGTGATGCTGACTTTAAAAGGCGCATAGAGATTCTGCCTTATAAGGGTGAGGAATTATTTGGGGATGGTCTCTGGGACCTTGTATCCGCAGCAACAGCTGGGAAGAAATATTTTTACCTCAGTTTTCCTCCCAGACTAAGAAAGCACTGTATTATCAGGTACAGTCCTTTCGGCTTCAGAAAAGCAAGCGGGTCAAAGGCGCTTCCTTTCTGTACAGAGACAAGGGAAGAGGGAAAAAGCTGCACCAGTCAGCCTGTTCCCAGAATCATAATTCTTCTCTTGCTTCCTCTGAGTCCACAGCATGACGCGGGGGCTCCACAGGTGTAGCCAGGTACGGTGGGGGGCCGTCTCAAAAATTTCAGCGATCAGTGGGCTCGCTCACAGGTGGATCCCTGTTTCATTCAAGTAGTATTTCAAGGGTACAAGCTGGAATTCGAGATGTCTTCCCCCCGCCGTTTCCTCAAATATGCCTTGCCGACAACTCCCTCAGGCAGGGAGGCTGTGCTAGAGGCAATTAATAAGCTGTATTCCCATCAGGTAATACTTAAGGTGCCCCTACTTCAACAAGGACGGGGTTACTATTCCACACGGTTTGGGGTACCGAAACCGCATGGTTCGGTGTGACCTTTTTTTATATTTAAAATCCTTGAACACATACATAAAAAAATTCAAGTTCAAGATGGAATCGCTCAGGGCGGTTATTGCAAGCCTGGACGAGGGGGATTACATGGTATCCCGGGACATCAAGGATGCTTACCTGCATGTCCCCATTTACTATCCTCGCCAGGAGTACCTCAGATTTGTGGTACAGGATTACCATTACCAAGTCCAGACTCTGCCGTTTGGACTGTACATGGCACCGAGGGTGTTACCAAGGTAATGGCCGGAATGATGATACTCCTTCGAAAAAGGGGAGTTTTTAATGATCCCGTACTTGGACAATCTCCTTATAAGGGCGAGGTCCAAGGAGCAGTTGCTAGTCGGGGTAGCACTATTTTGGAAAGTGCTACAACAGCACGGTTGGATTCTAAACAGTCCAAAGACACAGCTGTTTCCTACGACACGTCTACTGTTCCTGGGGATGGTTCTGGACACAGACCAGAAATAAGTGTTTCTCCCGGAGGAGAAAGCCAAGGAGCTGTCATCTCTAGTCAGAGACCTCCTGAAGCCAAAACAGTTATCGGTGCATCATTGCACGCGAGTCCTGGGAAAAATGATAGCTTCCTACGAAGCAATCCCATTCGGCAGGTTCCATGCAAGAACTTTTCAGGGGGACCTGTTAGACAAGTGGTCCGGATCACATCTTCAGATACATCGGCTGATAACCCTGTCTCCAAGGACCAGGGTATCTCTACTGTAGTGGCTGCAGAGTGCCCATCTTCAAGAGGGCCGCAGGTTCGACATACAGGACTAGGTCCTAGTGACCATGGATGCCAGCCTTTGAGGCTGGGGGGCAGTCACACAGGGAAGAAGCTTCCAGGGACTTTGGTCAAGTCAGGTGACTTCCCTACATAAATATTCTGGAACTGAGGGCCATTTACAATGCCCTGAGTCAGGCAAGGCCTCTGCTTCAAAAGGCCGGTCCTGATCCAATCAGACAACATCACGGCAGTCGCCCATGTAAACCAACAGGGCGGCACAAGAAGCAGGATGGCGATGGCAGAAGCCACAAGGATTCTCCGATGGGCGGAAAATCATGTGTTAGCACTGTCAGCAGTGTTCATTCCCGGAGTGGACAACTGGGAAGCAGATCTTCTCAGCAGACACGACTTCCACCCGAGAGAGTGGGACTTCATCCAGAAGTCTTCCTAAGGATTGTACACCATTGGGAAAGGCCACAGGTGGACATGAAGGCGTCCCGCCTCAACAAAAAGCTATAAAAGATATTGCGCCAGGTCAAGGGACCTTCAGGCGATAGCTGTGGACGCTCTGGTAACACCGTGGGTGTACCAGTCGGTTTATGTGTTCCCCCCTCTGCCTCTCATACCAAAGGTACTGAGAATAATAAGAAGGCGAGGAGTAAGAACGATACTCGTGGTTCCGGATTGGCCAAGAAGAGCCTGGTACCCAGAACTTCAAGAAATTATATCAGAGGACCCATGGCCTCTGTCGCTCAGACAGGACCTGCTGCAGCAGGGGCCCTGTCTGTTCCAAGACTTACCGCAGGTATGTTTTGATGGCATGGCGGTTGAACGCCGGATCCTAAAGGAAAAGGGCATTCCGGAGGAAGTCATTCCTACGCTGATTCAAGCCAGGAATGATGTAACTGCAAAACATTATCACCGCATATGGCGGAAATATGTTGCTTGGTGTGAGGCCACAAAAGGCCCCAACAGAGGAATTTCAACTAGGTCGATTTCTGCATTTCCTACAAGCAGGAGTGTCTATGGGCCTAAAATTAGGCTCCATTAAGATACAGATCTCGGCTCTGTCGATTTTCTTCCAGAAAGAATTAACTTCAGTACCTGAAGTTCAGACATTGTAAAAGGAGTGCTGCATATTCAGCCCCCGGTTGTGCCTCCAGTGGCACCTTGGGATCTCAACGTGGTGTTGAGTTTCTTAAAATCACATTGGTTTGAACCACTAAAAACCGTGGATCTAAAATATCTCACGCGGAAAGTGGTCATGTTATTGACCTTGGCTTCGGCCAGGCGTGTATCAGAATTGGCGGCTTTGTCATATAAAAGTCCTTATCTGTTTTTCCATATGGAGAGGGCAGAATTGAGGACTCGTCCCCAGTTTCACCCTAAGGTGGTATCAGTTTTTCACTTGAACCAACCTATTGTGGTGCCTGCGGCTACTAGGGACTTGGAGGATTCCAAGTTACTGGACGTAGTCAGGGCCTTGAAAAATTATGTTTCCAGGACGGCTAGAGTCAAGAAAATTGACTCGCTATTTATCCTGTATGCACCCAACAGGCTGGGTGCTCCTGCTTCTAAGCAGACTATCGCTCGCTGGATCTGTGACACGATTCAGCAGGCGCATTCTGCGGCTGGACTGCCGCATCCTAAATCAGTGAAAGCCCATTCCACAGGGAAGGTGGGCTCATCTTGGGCGGCTGCCCGAGAGGTCTCGGCTTTACAACTTTGCCGAGCTGTTACTTGGTCAGGGGCAAGCACGTTTGCAAAATTCTACAAATTTGATACCCTGGCTGAGGAGGACCTTGAGTTCTCTCATTCGGTGCTGCAGAGTCATCCGCACTCTCCCGCCCGTTTGGGAGCTTTGGTATAATCCCCATGGTCCTTTCGGAGTTCCCAGCATCCACTAGGACGTTAGAGAAAATAAGATTTTACTCACCGGTAAATCTATTTCTCGTAGTCCGTAGTGGATGCTGGGCGCCCATCCCAAGTGCGGATTGTCTGCAATACTTGTAAATAGTTATTGCTAACTAAAGGGTTATTGTTGAGCCATCTGTTGAGAGGCTCAGTTGTTTTCATACTGTCAAACTGGATATAGTATCACGAGTTGTACGGTGTGATTGGTGTGGCTGGTATGAGTCTTACCCGGGATTCAAAATCCTTCCTTATTATGTCAGCTCGTCCGGGCACAGTGTCCTAACTGAGGCTTGGAGGAGGGTCATAGTGGGAGGAGCCAGTGCACACCAGGTAGTCATAAATCTTTCTAGAGTGCCCAGCCTCCTTCGGAGCCCGCTATTCCCCATGGTCCTTTCGGAGTTCCCAGCATCCACTACGGACTACGAGAAATAGATTTACCGGTGAGTAAAATCTTATTTTTCAGGTACAGTCCTTTTGGCTTCAGAAAAGCAAGCGGGTCAAAGGCGCTTCCTTTCTGCACAGAGACAAGGGAAGAAGGAAAAAAGCTGCACCAGCAGCCAGTTCCCAGGATCAAAAATCTTCCCCCGCTTCCTCTGAGTCCACCGCATGACGCTGGGGCTCCACAGGTGGAGACAGGTGCGGTAGGGGCGCGTCTCGGGAACTTCAGGGACCAGTGGGCTTGCCCACAGGTGGATCTCTAGGTTCTGCAAATAGTATCACAGCGATACAGGCTGGAGTTCGAGGCGACTCCCCCTCGCCATTACCTCACATCAGCCTTGCCGGCTGCCCTTGGAGAAAGGTAGTACTGGCGGCAATTCACAAGCTGTACTTCCAGCAGGTGAAAGCAAGGTACCCCTCCTTCAACAAGGCTGGGGTAACTATTCCAAAATGTTGTGGTACCGAAACCAGACGGTTCGGTGAGACCCATTCTAAAATTGAAAGCCTTGAACACTTATATACGAAGGTTCAAGTTTAAAATGGAATCGCTCAGGGCGATTATTGCAAGCCTGGAGAATTTCATGGTATCACTGGACATCAAGGATGATTACCTGCATGTCCCTATTTACCCTCTTCACCAGGAGTACCTCAATATTGTGGTACAGGATTGTCATTACCAATTCCAGACGTTGCCGTTGGTATGTCCCCGGCACCGAGGTATTTACCAAGGTAATGGCCGAAATAATTATCCGTACTTGGACGATCTCCTTATAAAGGCGAGGTCCAGGGAGCAGTTGTTCGTCGGAGTAGCACTATCTCGGGAAGTGCTACAACAGCACGGCTGGATTCTGAATATTCCAAAGTCGCAGCTGGTTCCTACGACGCGTCTACTGTTCCTGGGTATGGTTCTGGACACAGAACAGGATAAAAAGGGTTTCTCCCGGAGGAGAAGTCCAAGGAGTTGTTGTCTCTAGACAGAGACCTCCTAATAGGTATACAGGTGTCGGTGCATCAATGCACGCGAGCCCTGGGAAAGATGGTAGCTTCTTACGAAGAAATTCCATTCGCCAGGTCCCATGCAAGGATTTTCCAGTGGGATCTGTTGGACAAGTGGTCCGGGTCGCATCTTCAGATGCATCGGCGGATAACCCTGTCTCCAAGGGTCAGGGTGTCGCTGTTGTGGTGGCTGCAGAGTGCTCATCTTCTAGGGGGCCGCAGATTCGGCATACAGGACTGGGTCCTGGTGACCACGGATGCCAGCCTTCGAGGCTGGGGGGCAGTCACACAGGGAAGGAACTTCCAAGGCTATGGAAAAGTCAGGAGACTTCCCTACACATAAATATTCTGGAACTGAGGGCCATTTACAATGCCCTAAGTCAGGCTAGACCCCTGCTTAAACACCGGCCGATGCTGATCCAGTCAGACAACATCACGGCGGTCGCTCATGTAAACCGACAGGGCGGCACAAGAAGCAGGATGGCGATGGCAGAAGCCACAAGGATTCTCCGATGGGCGGAAAATCATGTGTTAGCACTGTCAGCAGTGTTCATTCCCGGAGTGGACAACTAAGAAACCTCCACCCGGGAGAGTGGGGACTTCATCCAGAAGTCTTCCAAATGATTGTACACCGTTGGGAAAGGCCACAGGTGGACATGATGGCCTCAACTAAAAGTTACAAAGATATTGCGCCAGGTCAAGGACCCTCAGGCGATAGCTGTGGACGCTCTGGTAACTCCGTGGGTGTACCAGTCGGTGTATGTGTTCCCTTCTCTGCCTCTCTTACCCAGGGTAATGAGAATAATAAGAAGGAGAGGAGTAAGAACTATACTCATTGTTCCGGGTTGGCCAAGAAGAGCTTGGTAACCAGAACTCCAAGAAATGATCTCAGAGGACCCATGGCCTCTGCCGCTCAGACTGGACCTGCTGCAGCAGGGGGCCTGTCTGTTCCAAGACGTACCGCGGCTGCGTTGACGGCATGGCGGTTGAACGCCGGATCCTGAAGGTAAAGGGAATTCCGGAGGAAGTTATCCCTACGCTATTTGAAGCTAGGAAAGAAGTGAAAGCAAACCATTATCACCGCATATGGCGGAAATATGTTGCGTACTTTGAGGCCAGGAAGGCCCCAAAGGAGAAATTTCAGCTAGGTCGATTTCTGCACTTCCTACAGTCAGAGGTGACTATGGGCCTAAAATTGGGTTCCATTAAGGTCCAGATTTCGGCTCTATCGATTTTCTTCCAAAATTGAACTGGCTTCACTGCCTGAAGTTCAGACTTTTGTTAAGGGAGTGCTGCATAGTCAGCCCCCGTTTGTGCCTCCAGTGGCACCGTGGGATCTCAACGTGGTGTTGGATTTCCTGAAGTCGCATTGGGTTGAGCCACTTAAATCCGTGGAGCTATAATACCTCACGTGGAAAGTGGTCATTCTGTGGGCCTTGGCGTCGGCCAGGCGTGTATCAGAATTGGCGGCTTTGTCATACAAAAGCCCTTATCTGTATTTTATATGGATAAGGCGGAATTGAGGACTCGTTCCCAATTCCTTCCTAAGGTGGTATAGTTTTTTAATGTGAACCAACCTATTGTGGTGCCTGCGGCTACTTGGGACTTGGAGGATTCCAAGTTACTGGATGTAGTCAGGGCCCTGAAAAGTATATGTTTCCAGGACAGCTGGAGTCAGGAAAACTGACTCGCTATTTCTCCTGTATGCACCCAACAAGCTGGGTGCTCCTGCTTCTAAGCAGACGATTGCTTGCTGGATCTGTAGCACGATTCAACTTGCACATTTTGCGGCTGGACTGCCGCACCCTAATTCTGTAAAAGCCCATTCCACGAGAAAAGTGGGCTCTTCTTGGGCGGCTGCCCGAGGGGTCTCGGCTTTACAACTTTGCCGAGCTGTTACTTGGTCGGGTTAAAACATTTTTGTAAGAGTCTACAAGTTTGATACCCTGGCTGAGGAGGACCTAGAGTTTGCTCATTCGGTGCTGCAGAGTCATCCGCACTCTCCCGCCCGTTTGGGAGCTTTGGTATAATCCCCATGGTCCTTACGGAGTCCCAGCATCCACTTAGGACGTCAGAGAAAATAAGATTTTACTCACCGGTAAATCTATTTCTCGTAGTCCGTAGTGGATGCTGGGCGCCCATCCCAAGTGCGGATTGTCTGCAATACTTGTTTATAGTTATTGCCTAACTAAAGGGTTATTGTTGAGCCATCTGTTGAGAGGCTCAGTTATATTTCATACTGTTAACTGGGTATAGTATCACGAGTTATACGGTGTGATTGGTGTGGCTGGTATGAGTCTTACCCGGGATTCAAAATCCTTCCTTATTGTGTCAGCTCTTCCGGGCACAGTATCCTAACTGAGGTCTGGAGGAGGGTCATAGTGGGAGGAGCCAGTGCACACCAGGTAGTCCTAAAGCTTTCTTTAGTTGTGCCCAGTCTCCTGCGGAGCCGCTAATCCCCATGGTCCTTACGGAGTCCCAGCATCCACTACGGACTACGAGAAATAGATTTGCCGGTGAGTAAAATCTTATTTTATAGTCAAAACTCTGGAGTAAAAAATCTATGACAGGTGAGGCAGTGCCCCCCCCCCCCCTGCCTACCTTCTCTGCACACCTCTGATCAAAACTCACCAAATTTCCAACAGTATATACTGCTATAGGGATAGCCATCGGTGAGTTATCCATTGATGGTCACCATCGATAGTACCATTGATGGATAACCTCAATGGTGTGTAAAGCCATCTGTAGGGGAACCATGAATATTTTAACCGACCAATGGTCACACCAGCATTAATGTTAACTGAGTTGCAGGCCACTCGGAGCCTGGGGGCAGGGCTATGTGCGGGATGTATTAAGATACGGTTACCGCGGATAGGTGGTTATCATCTCCACTCTACCGGGGGACCCGTGTCTCTGCCCCGCATTGATTTCTGCCCACTTAATGTAACAATATTGTATGAACAAATGAAAAGAAACCACGACAATCGTTATGTATAACTTGTAGCTGTTTGCAACTTTATTTATGTATGTCTGTTGTTGCATATAACATTCGCTGATTATTATTTGTATACACATAGTGCATATTTATGTACTCAATGTTTTGGTTTGTCTGTTTGTATGGAAAAAAACAATAAAAACTTATTGAATTAAAAAAAAATATATATATATGGTTACCGCAGCGATGTTGATCGCATATGTACTAACATATGCTATCAATATCGCGATGCGGTGACTGAGGCCCCCCGCGATACCTGTTAGGTGGTCTGCGGGGGGTCTCCGTCACCTCCCAGGGGTCCCCACACTGGCTAGATGCCGGGAAGCAGCAGCAGGCTGCCCCCGGCGCCTCCTCCTCCCCCCTGCAGCCGGAAGGACGTCCGGCTGCATTGCTAGGGGGAGGAGGAGACTACCTTCCGGGTCCAGGGCAGCCTGGAGGAAGGTAAGCCAGGGGGGAGGGGGGGAGGCATCTGCGGCGGTGTCGGCGGGTTGCGGCGGTCGGTGATAAGAAGCCCATAGGCTTCTATAGGGTATTGCCAGGAAGAGATGGCGATACTCTGGACGGCGAAAACGCGGCGGTAGGGTGTTAGTAAATTTGAAAATGCGGTAATACCCCCGTTTTCGGGGGTTTTGCCGCATTTTTACTTTAGTACATCCCGCCCTATATGTGTTAGGGGCGGAGCTAAACTCAGTTTCCCGACACATGGAGGAAAAAATTTATTTAAAAAATTTGGTAGCTCTGAACCATCGATGGCAGGAAACCACCTGGTTCCTCCTCATCGATGGTAAAAATATTCAACACTGGTCATAGATCATTGATGATTTCAAATCATGGATGGTCAATGCCCATCTCTATACTGCTGAATCTTTGTATAATGCCCACATGAACCCTTTGGCTCATATATCTTGAGGGGTATCTAATTACCCGCAGTAAAACATTGGGAGTGAAAAACTTTTTTTGCAATTTTTTCCGATGTTTCACTGATATGTTTTTACTGATATGATCCAATTAGGATCACCTGTAAAAAATTAATTTTCGAACGAAAACACACAGGTTCAGTGAAACCTGTGTGTTTTCGCCAGCCGCAGCATGTGGCTGCTTTCGGGGTTTTGGTTTCACCTGCCTGCGGCAGGTAAAACACAATCCCCAATAAGCCCTCGGCAAACTAATTACCTGCAGTCGTATGGTATGTAAGCGCACGTCTCTGGTAAATATATTGTTCCAGTGTGTACCCAGCCTTACTGTAGAATAAACAGTAGAAGTAGTAATTGCTGGCTGTAGAGAGGTGTATGTGTGGGTTTTTTAACCAATCACACAGGATAAATATTCACAGTGTGATATGATATATGTAAGCTCCCCAGTGGCGTAACTAGAAATTTTTCTCCCCCAAGCCAAAAAATCCTTCGGCGCCCCCCCCCCCCCCCATACCCCCCGTAATTGGCACTAGCAAAGGTAGAAAAGTGCGCGCGCCGGCAAAAAGGGTGTGTGGCTTTGTCGAAATGGGCGTGGCTTTGCGTGGAGGGCGTGGCATTGCAGGAAAAGACTACCTTATACCCCAGTTTTGCAACCTGCACGCCCAGACGTTGGCCACCACAGGAAAGGAAAAAAATCCTGATTCATGCCCCTTACATTATTTGTCATTTTTCCTCCTTATAGTAATGCCCAGTATACATTATTCCACATACTGCAATGGCCCTTAGACATTATTCCACACACAATAATGCACATGACACAATATGCACACACTGTAATGCCCCCGACACATTATGCCACACACCGTACTGCCTGTGACACATTATGACAGGAATCGCAATGCCCGTTATACATTATGCTACACACTGCAATGCCCCTGATACATTATAGCACATACAATGTCTGTGACACAGTATGACACACACCACAATGATCCTGAGACATTATACCACATACCACAATGCCCGTGATATAGTATACAACACACCGTAATGCCTGATACATTATGACACACACCGCAATGTCCGTGATACATTATGCCACACACCATAATGCCCATTACACATTAAGTTCTACAGTAAGGCTTCTAATTACTTTTAAATTACCTGCTCGTTGCCAGGGGTTTCATGCTCTTGGTTCCATGCACGGTGCCAGGGGTTTTCATGCTCAGGGTGTCATGCTCGTTGCCAGGGGTTTCATGCACTGGGTGTCATGCTCGTCTCTAGGGGGTAGTGCTTGTTGCTAGGGCCATGCTCCCAGTGCCACATATGCCCCCAGTGCCAGATATTCCCCCACAGTGCCAGGTATATGCCCCTAGTGCCAGATATTCCCCCACAGTGCCAGGTACATGCCCCCAGTGCCACATATACCCCCCCCCCCAGTGCCCACATATGCCCCCTCAGTGCCTGCTCCCCCCAGTGCCAAATATTCCCCCACAGTGCCACATATGCCCCCTCAGTGCCTGCTCCCCCCAGTGCCAAATATTCCCCCACAGTGCCAGGTATATGCCCCCAGTGCCTTATATTCCCCCACAGTGCCAGGTATATGCCTCCAGTGCCAGATCTTCCCCCCACAGTGCCAGGTATATGCCCCCAGTGCCAGATCTGCCCCCACAGTGCCAGGTATATGCCCCCAGTGCCAGATCTTCCCCCCACAGTGCCAGGTATATGCCCCCAGTGCCAGATCTGCCCCCACAGTGCCAGGTATATGCCCCCAGTGCCAGATCTTCCCCCCCCCACAGTGCCAGGTATATGCCCCCAGTGCCAGATCTTCCCCCACAGTGCCAGGTATATGCCCCCAGTGCCAGATCTGCCCCCACAGTGCCAGGTATATGCCCCCAGTGCCAGATCTTTCCCCCCCCCCCCACAGTGCCAAGTATATGCCCCCAGTGCCAGATCTGCCCCCACAGTGCCAGGTATATGCCCCCAGTGCCAGATCTGCCCCCACAGTGCCAGGTATATGCCCCCAGTGCCAGATCTTCCCCCCCACAGTGCCAGGTATATGCCCCCAGTGCCAGATCTGCCCCCACAGTGCCAGGTATATGCCCCCAGTGCCAGATCTTTCCCCCCCCCCACAGTGCCAGGTATATGCCCCCAGTGCCAGATCTTCCCCCCACAGTGCCAGGTATATGCCCCCAGTGCCAGATCTGCCCCCACAGTGCCAGGTATATGCCCCCAGTGCCAGATCTGCCCCCACAGTGCCAGGTATATGCCCCCAGTGCCAGATCTGCCCCCACAGTGCCAGGTATATGCCCCCAGTGCCAGATCTGCCCCCACAGTGCCAGGTATATGCCCCAAGTGCCTGCTCCCCCGGCCCCCCCCCCATGTGTTGGAGGGACACGGAGCGCATCGCGCGTCTCTCCTGTGTCCCTCCTGGCTCTCCCCCGCTGGTCTAATAAAGGAAGTGCCGGTTCGTGAGCCAATCAGAGCTCACGAACGGCACTTCCTTAGACCGGCCGGGGGAGAGCCAGGGAGGGACACAGGAGAGGCGCGCGATGTGCGTTCCGTGTCCCTCCAACACAGCAGGGAGGGAGAGGAGACCGCAGATTGACATGCGGACGCTCGTCCGCATGTCAATCTGTTCTAAGTCAGTGGCGCCCCCGCAGCCCCTCGCCCCCAAGCCACCGCGAGGACTGCGGGGGCAGTAGTTACGCCACTGAAGCTCCCCTATTTTATCAATTACATTTTTCTTGTTAATATTAATGGTCTTAATAGGAGGTACTATCACTGACAACTACAAATTGCCATAATATAGGGGAGGAAAGAGAATCGCCAAGTGTGGTGCACAAACACATGACAAATCTTTTTTCTCTCCTATATTTTGATAGAAAGGGGTCAGAACACACTGTGCATCGCAGCTTGCTGTGTATGGGGCTACGTAACCGCAGACCCGTCATTGGGCCTAATTCAGATCTAATCGCAGCACCAAATTTGTTAGCAATTGGGAAAAACCATGGGGGTCATTCCGAGTTGTTCGCTCACTAGCAGTTTGTAGCAGCCGTGCAAACGCTAAGCCGCTGCCCTCAGGGAGTGTATCTTAGCTTAGCAGAAGTGCGAACGAAAGGATCGCAGCAAGGCAACAAAAAAAAGATTGTGCAGTTTCAGAGTAGCTCCAGACCTACTCCTAGCTTGCGATCACTGCAGTCTATTTAGTTCCTGTTTTGACGTCACGAACACGCCCTGCGTTCGGCCAGCCACGCCTGCATTTCCCCAGGCACTCCTGCGTTTGTATCTGACACGCCTGCGTTTTTCAGCACACTCCCTGAAAACGGTCAGTTACCTCCCAGAAACGCCCCTTTCCTGTCAATCACTCTGCGGCCAGCAGTGCGAGTGAAAAGCGTCGCTAGACCTTGTGTGAAACTACTTTGGCTATTGTAAAAGTATGCAGCGCGTGCGCATTGCGCCGCATACGCATTGCACAGAAATGCCGCTTTTTTGCCTAAACGCTGCGCTGCGAACGAAAACAGCTAGCGAACAATTTGGAATGACCCCTCATGTGTACTGCAGGGGGGGGGGGGGGGGGGGGGGGGGGGGGGGCAGATGTAACATGTGCAGAGAGAGTTAGATTTGGGTAGGGTGTGTTCAAACTGAAATCTAAATTGCAGTGTAAAAATAAAGCAGCCAGTATTTACCCTGCACAGAAACAATATAACCCACCCAAATCTAACTCTCTCTGCACATGTTATATCTGCCCCACCTGCAGTGCACATGGGCCCTCATTCCGAGTTGATCGGTCGCAAGGCGAATTTAGCAGAGTTACACACGCTAAGCCGCCGCCTACTGGGAGTGTATCTTAGCATCTTAAAATTGCGACCAATGTATTCGCAATATTGCGAGCACAAACTACTTAGCAGTTTTAGAGTAGCTCCAGACTTACTCTGCCTGTGCGATCAGTTCAGTGCTTGTCGTTCCTGGTTTGACGTCACAAACACACCCAGCGTTCGCCCAACCACTCCCCCGTTTCTCCGGCCACTCCTGCGTTTTTTCCGGAAACGGTAGCGTTTTCAGCCACACGCCCATAAAACGCTGTGTTTCCGCCCAGTAACACCCATTTCCTGTCAATCACATTACGTTCGCCGGAGCGATGAGAAAGCCGTGAGTAAAAATACTTTCTTCATAGCAAAGATACTTGGCGCAGTCGCAGTGCGAATATTGCGCATGCGCACTAAGCGGAATTTCACTGCGATGCGATGAAAAATACTGAGCGAACGACTCGGAATGAGGGCCATGGTTTTGCCCATTTGCTAACAAATTTGCTGCTGCGATCAGATCTGAATTAGGCCCATTGGGCCAATGCTGTCTCTGTCCACCACCAAAATCACCTACAATAAAGGTGGTCTGGTCTGACGAATCACATTTTCTTTTACGTCATGTGGACGGCTGGTGGGTGTGCGTCATTTACCTGGGGAAGAGATGGCACCAGGATGCACTATGGGAAGCAGCCCATTAGGTGGGCAATGTTCTGCTGCAAAACCTTGGCTGCCTTTCACATGGATGTTACTGTGACACGTATCACCTACCTAAACATTGCTGCAGACAAAGTAAACCACAGAGATTGCACTGGCCCTTATGTTTTGGCTTCTCAGCTGTTTTCCTTGGCAAAGTGAGGAATTATGGCCCTCATTCCGAGTTGATCGCTCACTAGCTGCTTTTAGCAGCATTGCACACGCTAAGCCGCCGCCCTCTGGGAGTGTATCTTAGCTTAGCAGAATTGCTATTAAGTATTTCCTTGCAGTTTCTGAGTAGCTCCAGACCTACTCCTAGATTGCGATCACCTCAGTCCGTTTAGTTCCTGGTTTGACGTTACAAACACGCCCTGCGTTCGGCCAGCCACTCCCCCGTTTCTCCAGCCACTCCTGCGTTTTTCCCTGGCACGCCTGCGTTCTTTAGCACTCTCCCGGAAAATGCTCAGTTACCACCCAGAAACGCCCCTTTCCTGTCAATCACTCACCGATCAGCAGAGCGACTGAATAGCGCAGCTCGAGCAACAGCAAAACTACTAAGTTGTTAGTTAAATAACTTAGCGCATGCGCGCTGCTTACCATGCGCATGCGCTTTTTTCACCTAATCGCAGCATAGCGAACAACTCGGAGTGACCACCTATATACAGTATTGCAGTATTAAGGGCCCATTTATCAAAATATATTTGCGGCTATATCCCTGATAACAGACGTTTTCGGGGGTTAGTTGTAAATATAAGGTATCTCCTGAATGTATGTAGGAGGGACCGCAGCAGATATTTCCGTTATCTGCTGCGATCCCTCCATTGCCGGCGGCAACTGCAATCCCCCATATGTTTCTATGGGGAATGCCATGCTGCCAAATTTACCATTATCCGGAATGCAAAACATTCCCGATATTAGTTACCATGGCTACCGCCATCTGGAGGCAGCGTTAGCCATTGTAGCCTATGGGCTACTAACCGCACTTGTGGCCGGGCCGTGGGTTACACCGGAAACACCCCTCACGGAAATGGGCATTGTGCAACACAGTCTGTTTGGCCGTGCATGTGTAGACCCCCCGGCAGCCACCACAGCACATCGCAGGGACAGGTTTAGGAGCCCCTGTTCCTGCAGGTGATGGATGATGCATATTGCAACGTGATCCTGGACGGCCACCCCGATCGCATTCAATATGCGATGCAAAACGAATTGTCCCCTAAGGCTCTATTTGTACTATGTAAATGGAGATGAGGGCTCAGTGTATTTTACTGTCACAACTACTCTCCCAGACCATGCCAGGTTTGCCCCTAGCACCTGTCACTTGCCACGGTCAGTGATTGGGAGGCAGGTATTACATGTTTGGGCCTGACTGGAGTCTCAGGCCTACTAGGGAGGCGCAGTCACAAATCCAAGATGGCTGAAGAAAGAGATTACTACTACATGACCCTTGTCATGTAGCAGTTTGCCTAGGGAAAATTCCTGAAGATCTGCAGAGAACTTAGTAAAGTGAGTATTTATATCATGGAGTTGGTATAGCCCGCAGATTCTGAATTATGAGGTTCCGGCTGAACCTGTCAGGGCTGTCTGATCCTTTCACATTCGTAGCATCATGACGTCTGCCCTCCCAAATCCATTGCACAATCCTCAGAGTCACTGTGTGTCAGCTCTCCTCACAACTCTTTCCTCAGCCCAGTAACATTGATGTCGTTTCTGCAGAAGTCCCCTCTTCCCCTTTTTTGCTGTCTGACTTCCTCAGGGTTGACTGTCCCCCTCCTTGTCCGACAATGGCTGCACAGACAGCATGACTCGGCACTTTCCAGCCTACGTGCCCAGCAAAAGGGTCATTCATTTATAATATTATTTCTGCACAGTTTATGTGCAGTCTGGATCCTGTTGCTGCCTGTTCAGCAGCGGATTCTCATGCGGCAAACAGGAAGAACTAGTTCTGTAGATGCAGACAGATCATTTCTCTGTAAATATGTTTATGTTTCACATGCTGTAGATTAGCATAATTGTTCTCTGTAATATTGTATCCCAAATGCAGAATATAAGGAAAACATTTATTTTATCATTGCACAGATCGAGTTCAAGTTTTATGGTTGTGTTATGTTATATACTATATGCTGTTAAGTTACAGTTCTATTTAACAAGGCTATAAAGCAATAAATACCTGAGAAAGCTCCTGCTTTGCAATCATCAGCACTCGTAGCAACGGTCCGTATAGTTTTCTGTGGTAATGGGGTTACTGGGGCTATTTAAGAAGCCCTGAAAGGCGGGATGCTGGGCGCTGGTTGCCACATAAGGCTTACCCCCACAAGCTGGAGACAGGGGGTCCCTGGAGGGACTGCAACCAAACCACATCCTTAACCCTGCGCTCTTGGCTTTGGCACCTGCTGCTGGGCCCATGGTGCAGCCCTGATGGTAATGGTGAAAGGCAGAAACGAGAATCTCATTCTACCTCCGACCGTAGGTCTGGGCAGCATTGAGTGTTTTATTATTAAGGGATGAGAAACTGTGGGGTGGAAGGTCCTCGTGGTAGAATTCACCCTAGGCACGTGAGACACATGGCTACGGGCGCCCCCTGGAAGGGGGCGGCACAACAGGCCCCCCTGCAGAAGAGAACTGTTAGGCCGCTGGTCTGTTGAGGACACCCAGAGGCCAATGATTCCTTTATTTCTGTCATAAAGCAGACCACCAGTTTCAACTGTATTTCTCTCTCAGAGGCATTGGATGGGTGACAGCGCAGGGGAAGGGCCGGCGGAACGTGGAGCAGGTAAGTGAAAGAATTTCAGATCTGTATGGAGTATTTGACATCAAAATTTGCTTCCTTGAGGGAAATCTGAACAGAAACACACAGAAGAATCGCTAGCAACACGCATGTACTGTGTACTCGGTGATAGAAGCCATGCAAGGACAGAACATGGATATTGTACATGGTATAAAACGAGAGGACCGGTCAGAGAGATCACATCACTCAGTGTAGCCGAAACAACAACAGTGTAACAACTCCCAACATTCAATTACGTTACGTATTCAGTACTGGGGGCCTAATTCAGCATGAGTTGTAGTTTTACGAAAAATCACAAAACGACAACTCCTTCCACTAGCATGTGGGGGGCCGCCCAGCACAGGACAAGACCGCTCCACATGCCGGGTCGTCGCCCCCCCCCCCCCCCCGCTAAAATGCGAGCACTCCGCTAAACAGTGAAGCGCTCGCATCTTCATGTTTTTGATTGCCGGACCGTTCCCCCACCAACGCTGCGCAGACACCCCAAAAAAGCAGCAAAACCGCCCCATAACCACCCCATGTTGGCACTTAGACTGCAATCGAAGTTGATTGCAGTTTTAATCCTTGCGAATAGCGATTTCTGCACTTCAGTGTACCATGCTGAATCAGGCCCTGAAACGCGTGGTCTTCTTCTGTTAGCAACAGATACATCTAATATATTTCTTCTTAAAACACACGAAAAAACCCAAAACAAACACTATACAATTTACTGTTGAATTGGTCAGGGGAGAAGAAGGAAGGGGTTAACGTCATTTGGTTCTAGCTCTAGAAGTTAGTGACAGGTAAAACGTAGGGATAATCTATTCGCTTTGTGTAACACTCAGGGAATAAAATGAATGTGGTCATTGTGAGCTCAAATATTTCCGGAGCTGAGACCTGATTAACCAGAAAGGGAAAGTAAGTACGGTCTGTAGTGAGTACTGTGGGGCCCTGAGGTAATAACACAGCTGTATAATGATCCATTACAAGCACACGACCGGACCCGGATTTTACTGGATGCCGGAATGGGGTGCAACCTGCCACTTACGGTTACCCTGCTCATAAAAGATCAATTCCAAGCTGCAAACTGCACTTACTAAACAAACACCCTATCCTGGGAGCTGAAAGGTCACTGCCAAGTGAATGACATGACATTCTTGCTGTTTTCATAAGAACAATTTAACATCTTTTATCTGATAAACTATATGCCTACCTCCCAGCTGTCCCTGGCAGGACCATTGTGCCAACTGCGGACAGAGGGCCACACGGACCAGGCGCTCCTGGGTGTAGGATTATTAATACTTAGAACATTAGGGGTCATTCCGAGTTGATCGCTCGCTATGGATTTTCGCAGGGCAGCGATTATGTCAGAACGGGGCTAATCTGCGCATGCGTATGCACCGCAATGTGCAGGCGAGTCGCACTGGCGGACGCAAGGAGTTTCTGGGTGTTAACTGACCGTTTACTGGGAGTGTTTGGAAAAACGCAGGCGTCGCCGGGCGTTTGCTGGGCGGGTACTTGACGTCAATACCGGGACCTTCATCGCACAGAATAAGTAACTACAGGGCTGGTGTTGTTCTGCACAAAATATTTTTGCTGCCGCTCAGCTGCACAGGCGTTCGCACTCCTGCAAAGCGAAAATACACTCCCCCGTGGGCGGCGACTATGCGTTTGCATGGCTGCTAAAAGTAGCTAGCGAGCGATCAACTCGGAATGAGGGCCATAGTACCTAGCACTTTGTGTAACATATTTTGTAGGATTATCTCATACAGCTCCATCTCCACCACTGACTTCGCCAATCTATGTGTGTGCGGGGAATTATTCTGTTTGTATTCTCTCGAGTGGTAGACTATAATTAAAGGATTAAAAAAGTAATGTGCAAAAAATTCCGAAAAACCCATGCGGCGCATGTTTTACCCCAGTGTATGCACATAGGTGCTATCCCGTATGGCAGTGTTCCCAAAATTTCTTGAATCACGGTACCCTAGAGTAAGAGCATTTTCTCTAACGTCCTAGTGGATGCTGGGGACTCCGTCAGGACCATGGGGAATAGCGGCTCCGCAGGAGACAGGGCACAAAAAGTAAGCTTTTAGGATCACATGGTGTGTACTGGCTCCTCCCCCTATGACCCTCCTCCAAGCCTCAGTTAGGTTTTTGTGCCCGTCCGAGCAGGGTGCAATCTAGGTGGCTCTCATAAAGAGCTGCTTAGAAAAAGTTTTTTAGGTTTCTTATTTTCAGTGAGTCCTGCTGGCAACAGGCTCACTGCTACGAGGGACTTAGGGGAGAGAAGTGAACTCACCTGCGTGCAGGATGGATTTGCTTCTTAGGCTACTGGACACCATTAGCTCCAGAGGGATCGAACACAGGCCCAGCCATGGAGTCCGGTCCCGGAGCCGTGCCGCCGACACCCCTTGCAGATGCCGAAGTTGAAGAGGTCCAGAGGTCCGGAAACAGGCGGCAGAAGACTTTCAGTCTTCATAAGGTAGCGCACAGCACTGCAGCTGTGCGCCATTGTTGTCGGCACACTTCACACCAGCGGTCACTGAGGGTGCAGGGCGCTGGGGGGGGCGCCCTGGGCAGCAATGTATAATACCTTTTTCTATGGCTAAAATACATCACATATAGCCCTTGAGGCTATATGGATGTATTTAACCCCTGCCATATATCGCAAACTCCGGGAGAAGAGCCCGCCGTTTTAGGGGGCGGGGCCTATTCTCCTCAGCACACAGCGCCATTTTCCTGCTCAGCTCCGCTGTGAGGAAGGCTCCCAGGACTCTCCCCTGCACTGCACTACAGAAACAGGGTAAAACAGAGAAGGGGGGCATATTTTGGCGATATTTTTATATATTAAGCGCATATAACAGAAACAACACCTTTTAGGGTTGTTTATATACATTTTTATAGCGCTTTGGTGTGTGCTGGCAAACTCTCCCTCTGTCTCCCCAAAGGGCTAGTGGGGTCCTGTCTTCGATAAGAGCATTCCCTGTGTGTCTGCTGTGTGTCGGTACGTGTGTGTCGACATGTATGAGGACGATGTTGGTGTGGAGGCGGAGCAATTGCCGGTAATGGTGATGTCACCCCCTAGGGAGTCGACACCGGAATGGATGGCTTTAATTATGGAATTACGTGATAATGTTAGCACGCTGCAAAAGTCAGTTGACGACATGAGACGGCCGGAAAACCAGTTAGTACCTGTCCAGGCGTCTCAGGCACCGTCAGGGGCTGTAAAACGTCCCTTACCTCAGTCAGTCGACACAGGTACCGACACAGATGAATCTAGTGTCGACGGTGAAGAAAGAAACGTATTTTCCAATAGGGCCACACGTTATATGATCACGGCAATGAAGGAGGCTTTGCATATCTCTGATACTGCAGGTACCTCAAAGGGGGGTATTATGTGGGGTGTGAAAAAACTACCTGTAGCTTTTCCAGAATCAGAGGAATTGAATGACGTGTGTGATGAAGCGTGGGTTAACCCCGATAGAAAACTGCTAATTTCAAAGAAGTTATTGGCATTATACCCTTTCCCACCAGAGGTTAGGGCGCGCTGGGAAACACCCCCTAGGGTGGATAAGGCGCTCACACGCTTATCAAAACAAGTGGCGTTACCGTCTCCTGATACGGCCGCCCTCAAGGATCCAGCTGATAGGAGGCTGGAAACTACCCTGAAGAGTATATACACACATACTGGTGTTATACTGCGACCAGCAATAGCCTCAGCCTGGATGTGCAGTGCTGGGGTGGTGTGGTCGGATTCCCTGACTGAAAATATTGATACCCTGGATAGGGACAGTATTTTATTGACTATAGAGCAATTAAAGGATGCTTTTCTTTATATGCGAGATGCTCAGAGGGTTATTTGCACTCTGGCATCGAGAGTAAGTGCGATGTCCATATCTGCCAGAAGAAGTTTATGGACGCGACAGTGGTCAGGTGATGCGGATTCCAAACGGCATATGGAAGTATTGCCGTATAAAGGAGAGGAATTATTTGGGGTCGGTCTATCGGATCTGGTGGCCACGGCAACAGCCGGAAAATCCACTTTTTTACCTCAGGTCACCTCCCAACAGAAAAAGACACCGTTTTTTCAGCCGCAGTCCTTTCGTTCCTATAAGAACAAGCGGGCAAAAGGACAGTCATATTTGCCCAGAGGCAAAGGAAGGGGTAAGAGGGTGCAGCAAGCAACTACTTCCCACGAACAGAAGCCCTCCCCGGCTTCTACAAAGCCCTCAGCATGACGCTGGGGCTGTGCAAGCGGACTCAGGGGCGGTGGGGGGTCGACTAAAGATTTTCAGCACACAGTGGGCGCGCTCACAGGTGGACCCTTGGATCCTGCAGGTAGTATCTCAGGGTTACAAGTTGGAATTCGAAAAGTCTCCCCCTCGCCGGTTCCTAAAGTCTGCTTTACCAACGTCTCCCTCAGAAAGGGCGACGGTATTGGAAGCCATTCACAAGCTGTATTCTCAGCAGGTGATAGTCAAGGTACCCCTCCTACAACAGGGAAAGGGGTATTATTCCACACTATTTGTGGTACCGAAGCCGGACGGTTCGGTAAGACCTATTCTAAATCTGAAATCCTTGAACCTGTACATACAGAAATTCAAGTTCAAGATGGAGTCACTCAGAGCAGTGATAGCGAATCTGGAAGAAGGGGACTTCATGGTGTCCCTGGACATAAAAGATGCTTATCTGCATGTCCCAATTTACCCTTCACACCAAGGGTATCTCAGGTTCGTGATACAAAACTGTCATTATCAGTTTCAAACGCTGCCGTTTGGTTTGTCCACGGCACCTCGGGTCTTTACCAAGGTAATGGCCGAAATGATGGTTCTTCTACGAAGAAAAGGCGTATTAATTATCCCTTACTTGGACGATCTCCTGATAAGGGCAAGGTCCAGAGAACAGCTGGAAGTCGGAGTAGCACTAACCCAAGTAGTGCTTCAACAACACGGGTGGATTCTGAATCTTCCAAAATCTCAATTGACCCCGACGACACGTCTGCTGTTCCTGGGAATGATTCTGGACACTGTTCAGAAAAAGGTGTTTCTCCCGGAGGAGAAAGCAAGGGAGTTATCCGAACTTGTCAGGAACCTCCTAAAACCAGGAAATGTGTCAGTACATCAATGCACAAGAGTCCTGGGAAAGATGGTGGCTTCTTACGAAGCAATTCCATTCGGCAGATTCCACGCACGAATATTTCAGTGGGATCTGCTGGACAAATGGTCCGGATCGCATCTGCACATGCATCAGCGGATAACACTGTCACCAAGAACAAGGGTGTCTCTTCTGTGGTGGTTGCAGAGTGCCCATCTGTTAGAGGGCCGCAGATTCGGCATACAGGACTGGGTCCTGGTGACTACGGATGCCAGCCTACGAGGCTGGGGAGCAGTCACACAGGGAAGAAACTTCCAGGGCGTGTGGTCAAACCTGGAGACGTCTCTTCACATAAATATACTGGAGCTAAGAGCGATTTACAATGCTCTAAGCCTGGCAAAACCGCTGCTTCAGGGTCAGCCGGTGTTGATCCAGTCGGACAACATCACGGCAGTCGCCCACGTAAACAGACAGGGCGGCACGAGAAGCAGAAGAGCAATGACAGAAGCTGCAAGGATTCTTCGCTGGGCGGAAAATCATGTCATAGCACTGTCAGCAGTGTTCATTCCGGGAGTGGACAACTGGGAAGCAGACTTCCTCAGCAGACACGACCTCCACCCGGGAGAGTGGGGACTTCATCCAGAAGTCTTCCACATGATTGTGAACCGTTGGGAAAAACCAAAGGTGGACATGATGGCGTCCCGCCTCAACAAGAAACTGGACAGATATTGCGCCAGGTCAAGAGACCCTCAGGCAATAGCTGTGGACGCTCTGGTAACACCGTGGGTGTACCAGTCCGTGTATGTGTTTCCTCCTCTGCCTCTCATACCAAAGGTACTGAGAATTATACGGCTACGGGGAGTAAGAACAATACTCGTGGCTCCGGATTGGCCGAGAAGGACTTGGTACCCGGAACTTCAAGAGATGCTCACGGAAGAGCCGTGGCCTCTACCGTTAAGAAGGGATCTGCTTCAGCAGGGACCTTGTATGTTCCAAGACTTACCGCGACTGCGTTTGACGGCATGGCGGTTGAACGCCGGATTCTAAAAGAAAAGGGCATTCCAGAGGAATTTATTCCTACCTTGATTAAAGCCAGGAAGGAAGTGACCGCACAACATTATCACCGCATTTGGAGAAAATATGTTGCGTGGTGTGAGGCCAAGAAGGCCCCAACGGAGGAATTTCAATTGGGTCGATTCCTACATTTCCTGCAGGCAGGATTGTCTATGGGCCTCAAATTGGGGTCTATTAAGGTTCAAATTTCGGCCTTATCGATTTTCTTCCAGAAAGAATTGGCTTCAGTGCATGAAGTACAAACCTTTGTCAAAGGTGTACTACATATACAGCCCCCGATTGTGCCTCCAGTGGCACCGTGGGATCTCAACGTAGTTTTGGATTTTCTCAAATCCCATTGGTTTGAGCCGCTCAAATCGGTAGATTTGAAGTATCTTACATGGAAAGTAACCATGCTACTGGCCCTGGCTTCAGCCAGGAGAGTATCAGAGTTGGCGGCTTTATCGTACAAAAGCCCATATCTGATTTTCCATTCGGACAGGGCAGAACTGCGGACGCGTCCTCAGTTTCTGCCTAAGGTGGTTTCGGCTTTTCACTTGAACCAGCCTATTGTGGTGCCTGCGGCTACTAGCGACTTGGAGGACTCCAAGTTGCTGGACTTTGTCAGAGCATTGAAAATATATATTTCAAGGACGGCTGGAGTCAGAAAATCTGACTCGCTGTTTATCCTGTATGCACCCAACAAGATGGGTGCTCCTGCGTCTAAGCAGACGATTGCTCGTTGGATCTGTAGCACAATCCAACTTGCACATTCTGTGGCAGGCCTGCCACAGCCTAAATCTGTAAATGCCCACTCCACAAGGAAGGTGGGCTCATCTTGGGCGGCTGCCCGAGGGGTCTCGGCATTACAACTTTGCCGAGCAGCTACGTGGTCAGGGGAGAACACGTTTGTAAAATTTTACAAATTTGATACTCTGGCTAAGGAGGACCTGGAGTTCTCTCATTCGGTGCTGCAGAGTCATCCGCACTCTCCCGCCCGTTTGGGAGCTTTGGTATAATCCCCATGGTCCTGACGGAGTCCCAGCATCCACTAGGACGTTAGAGAAAATAAGAATTTACTTACCGATAATTCTATTTCTCATAGTCCGTAGTGGATGCTGGGTGCCCATCCCAAGTGCGGATTGTCTGCATTACTTGTACATAGTTATTGTTACAAAAATCGGGTTATTATTGTTGTGAGCCATCTTTTCAGAGGCTTCTTCGTTGTTATCATACTGTTAACTGGGTTCAAATCACAAGTTGTACGGTGTGATTGGTGTGGCTGGTATGAGTCTTACCCGGGATTCAAGATCCTTCCTTATTGTGTACGCTCGTCCGGGCACAGTACCTAACTGAGGCTTGGAGGAGGGTCATAGGGGGAGGAGCCAGTACACACCATGTGATCCTAAAAGCTTACTTTTTGTGCCCTGTCTCCTGCGGAGCCGCTATTCCCCATGGTCCTGACGGAGTCCCCAGCATCCACTACGGACTATGAGAAATAGAATTATCGGTAAGTAAATTCTTATTTTTTGTCACGGCGCCCTTAGGCGGAATGATTCTTATTGATAAATTCTTTAAAAAAATAATCTGAAATTGTAAATCAAAAGTAAATTGTCTTCCTCAGGGTCAGTTATGTGGGTCAGACGGGGTTGCTCTTCTGCTTGTCCACATATTTTATGATTGGCAGCCACCAGCACTGGTTTTGCCATCACAATGACCGGAAATAATTTGATTTGGTCCTTGACCAGACCCCCAACTCGTGGCACATCTCCAATTGCCCCGCGGCATCCCTGGATGCGACGGCACCTAGCTCATGGGACCGATGGAATCAGAAATGAATTCCCTTCTGAGACACACCTACCTCATTTCTGACAACCTCTGTAGCGTGCCCAAAATGGATGACTCACCTGGTACCTTTCATGGGTGGGTTATGTAACCTGTGGAATTTATTAACCAAAATGGTTGCACCAACCCCCCATTAAGCTCATTGTGTCTGTTCTGGCTACTATTGTTCAGTTTCCATTCTTCATGCTTTTACACTAATACCTCTGTGCTATGTTTTTGATGCTTGTAAAGCCAATGTGAGTCCTACTGGAGAAAAGTGCTATATAAATAAAATTATTATTATTATTATGATAGCCCCGGAGGCATAGGCGCCGATTCCGTGGGTTTTCCCAGGCCTGAGCACCCACGGAACCAGCCGCTAGCTGCCGCAGCCCCTGCAGTGAGACGCACTTGGGGGCTGTGGAAGCGGTTCCATACAGTGCAGTGTACTAAACCCCACAAAAAATGGCCGCTGCGTAGGAGGAGACAGACGCTAGAGGTCACATTTGACCTCTAGTGCCTGACTCCCAGGTGGCGGGCATTTCAAGGTATTTTTTTACACAGCTATGTACAGAAGTGCTTCCACAGCCCCCAGTGTGTCTCAATCCACTGCGGGGGCTAGCAGCAGTGGCCAGGAAGTACAGTTATCATCAGGGAGCCCGCCTCTTACAACAAGGTTAAATGTACTAAATCTAATTTAATAAAACTATAACGCCAGCTGTATGGCTGCCTGCCAGGCAGCTGCGGGGCAGGAGAATGATGCAGCTTATCACCCAAAGTGCTGCACTGATACCTTAGTGGTGATCAGTCAGTGTATGCACGTGTTGTGGATATGTGAGTGCTGATGGAGACTCACTGTATGTGTGTGTCACCATGCCCCCCCTCCCCCAGGACACACTGTATGTGTGTGTGTGTGTCACCATGCCCCCCCTCCCCCAGGACCCACTGTATGTGTGTGTGTGTGTGTATGACACCATGCCCCCCCTCCCCCAGGACCCACTGTGTGTGTGTGTGTGTGTGTGTGTGTGTGTGTGTGTGTGTGTGTGTGTGTGTGTGTGTGTGTGTGTCACCATGCCCCCCCTCCCCCAGGACCCACTGTGTGAGTGTATGTCACCATGCCTCCCCGCATTACCGTGTGTGGCATAATGTGTAATGGTCATTACGGTGTGTGGCATAATGTGTAATGGGCATTTCGGTGTGTGGCATAATGTGTAATGGTCATTACGGTGTGTGTCATAATGTGTAATGGGCATTGCGGTGTGTTGCATAATGTGTAATGGACATTACGGTGTGTTGTATAATGTGTAATGGGCATTATGGTGTGTTGCATAATGTGTAATGGGCATTAGTTATTGGTGCGGCCGCCCATTCATTCCTGCTCCCACCGAGCACCCACCAGCAAAAACATAAATCGGCACCTATTCCCGGAGGGACCCATTTGCACCCTGGTACCCCCAAATGACCCATATAATGTCTTGCTGATCCTTGATGTTAAATCTTACAACATGGCCTCATCTAAAACTTTTTTATTTTTATTTTTTAATTTTTACTTTTTTGCTGTAAGCCAAGATTTGTCACAGTTAATAAAATATTTATATACCAGTCCTTTGATTTTCAGGAGACCATGATTACAGAGACACAAATGAGAAACTGTGGATACATTGACAAATCTTATAAAAGGACGGGTAAGTAACTATTTCCAAAAGCCACGGGACCCCTAGTTTCTCTGTAGTTGATGGTTAATTATGTTATTTGTGTCCTCCCCAGGAATAAACTTGTCAGATACTGTTAGGCTCACATAGCATTAATGAGGCCGAGACACCAAGGTGAGATCTGCTAATGAGTTTACAGTATCTCGTTACCCATCTCTGCAGGGGACAAAGACTACAGGGAAGGTGCAGAGATCTGGGATACTACAGAGGCAACTTGCACTGTCACTGTGACTAGTATCTTGTTACCCATCTCTGCAGAGGACACAGACCACAATGTCATAGTCGTAGACCGCATGGCCGGGCCCAGGTAATGGGGTGGAGCATGTAAGGAAGGGGGATGGGGGGGGGGGGGGGGGTGACCACGCCTTCTTTCAAAAAAATATAATTTTAAATAAAATTTACGGCACGCTCTACAGGAGGGCACCGTTGTGTACCCCAGACAGGAGCAGATCAGGAGAGGGTGTGATCGCTAACTTCCCCCAACCCCATGCTGCCACACAGATAGAGGAGGCCACAGTTGCTGAATGCGGGACAGTTGAGGGCAGAGGCGTAGCATGGAGCCATGGCATGACCTATGACGTCACGCCGCTGCACTACATAGAAACATAGAATTTGACGGCAGATAAGAACCACTTGGCCCATCTAGTCTGCCCCTTTTTTTATCCTTTAGGTAATCTCAGCCATTTTTTAACCTTAATTCTTTGTAAGGATATTCATATGCCTATCCCAAGCATGTTTAAATTGCTCTACAGTCTTAGCCTCTACCACCTCTGATGGGAGGCTATTCCACTTATCCACTACCCTTTCTGTGAAGTAATTTTTCTTTACATTTCCCCTGAACTTGCCTCTCTCCAGTTTCAGTGTATGTGTGGCACCCCACTAAGAGTACCATCAGTTTGTGTGTATTTATGTAAAGCAATAGTGTACAATGTGTCCTGTACTGCATGCTTAATTTGTATTGGTGACAGTGGGTAGTATCAGCATCACATGGTCCCTAGCAGCAGTGGAGGCTCATGGGACAGAAGGAGATAAAAGAGGCTGCACTGACAGTTAGTGGCAGTTGGTCCTCAGTGCAGGGGAGCAGAGCTGCGCTGCAAGGTTTCCCCGGTGACCTATGGTGCTGGACCTGTAGTTGTTTGTGCTGAAACTGGCAGTGGGGTTTCCGGTGATACCCCTGGTGTCTATCGTGTCCTAGCAGGTGTAGTCATGCCAGGAAGTAGACCAGGAGGCAGCAGCAGCAGGCCAGCAAGAGAGCTTTGTGGTGATACATATACCTGCTATGAGTTGAGGCAGTACAGAGGCGGTCCTGCCCCGGAGATGGACACTTAATTAATGGCGCTCTGAGGATAAGACCCTTCTCCTCAGCAAATCAGTGGTTAAATCAGCAGCCATTCGGAGGCAACCAGAGAGACTGGCCATTGTGACTGGTACCAGAGAAAAGGTCTGTGATAAAACACCTTGCACCACCCTGTATCATCACTTACACTGCAACTGTAGCACTGATAAAGTCCCAGTTTACAGGATTTTTACGCTATACAGCCACTACATCTTAACAGCATAGTTGGAGCAGTTACAGGCAAGGAGCTACAAAGTATCAAATGTAAAGACTGTGTAAGTGAGACTACAGATTAGAGACAGTCAATGAGAATCTGAGCAGAACCACAACCATCCTGCACCCATACTACTTTCGGGTGTCACATTTGGCGTCACTAAGAACAGGATCTGAACACATGACGTTGTCTGATCAGCAAGCTGTTGGGGATTCATCAAGCACGTGTCCAGCTATGGCTAGCATAAACCGGATTAACCTGCCCTATTACTTTGAGGCCCCATGGCTTCCAACATATAGTGGAGATGATCCAGATTCTGACGGCAACTGTCTGAGAGATTTTAAAAACAAAATTAAGTCTGTGTTCAGCTTGTACCTACTATCAGAGCCACAGCAAGTGGAGATTCTAATCGGGCAGTTGAAAGGTACGGCCTCGAGAGAGGTGATTTCATGGCCAGCGGATCAAAGGAGAACAGTAGGCCTCATCCTGAACCGACTAGCTATGATATTTGATACAAGAACGTTGTCTGAGCTTAAATTGAACTTTTACGCAAGAAAGCAGCAGCCAGGAGAAACACTGCGTGACTTCGCACTCAGTCTACAGAAGGCTCTTCAAGCACTACAGGCCATTGATCCAACAGAAGTCCGACCAACCGATGAAATATTGATTAATCAGTTCATAGAGGGGTCCCACAGTGAGATTGTGAAGGTGCATTTACGCCTACTTCAGTTACAGTTACCAAACAGCTCATTTTTGTGCTTTAAAGAAACTGCCATTAAGGTGGTAGGGAGATTACAGAGACAAGAAATTCCCTATCCAGAGATCACAAAGCAGGAAATCATAGATATGCACATACCAGAAGACGTTGCTGTACAGGGGGCTCAGGTCCTAAGTACCGATATATTAAGTGCTATAGAAGTACAAATCGCTGAACTGACCCATGGGATAACTGAAATGTACCAGCAATTGCGGTATTTCATGCAACAACAAGCTAAGTGCAGAGGAGGGACAGACTGGAGCATCGATGAAGTACAATACAGAGATGTGGACCTTCGTCCTGTTGTCCAGAATCAAATTGACATTGTTGCCACACCAGCTACAGACCCAGAGCCTGAAGTCAGTGCAAGAAAAGTTATGGGAAAAGTAATTTGGTTTAGTTTGCGATATGGCTATGGCTTCATAAATCGGGATGACACCAAGAAAGATGTGTTTGTACATTACACTGCCATTAAGAAGAACAAACCCAGAAACTACCTCCGCAGCCTGCGAAATGGAGAGATTGTTGAATTCGATGTGATAAAGGGGGAAAAAGGTGTGGAAGCTGCCAATGTGACAGGTCCTGGCGGTGTTCCAGTTCAAGGCAGCAGATATGCAGCAGATCACAAGCGTTATTGGCTCTATACACATCGCAGAGGTTTTCCACGTAAACATCAGCAAAATTACCAATCCCGCAAAGATGAAGAGGAGTCTGAAGAGATGGAAAGTGTGACAGAAAGTACAAGTCAACAACAGTCTAATCAAATGAGTAGCTACCCACCATACCATTTAAAGAGACCATATGAATGCAGACAACTATATCCTGATAGTCAAGTGAAAAGTGAACTATTAGGAAGAACAGACAACCAAAATGTGGCAGTATTGAATGGATGTATGCAACATGATCTAGAAGACCCGGCTCAGTGTGGACCTAGAATGGATAACTTCGATTCCAGTACGGCCTATTCCAATCATACAAGTTTAAGTGCTGCTGAACGGGAAAGAGATGCTGAAGAAGTGATTCATGCGGCCAAGGCAGAAGGATTGGGACCCCCTAAACACAGTTGCCCAGATTCAAGTATATCAAAGTCTGAATCTAGTGTAGTTAAATCCCCTAGTGTAGTTAAAGAGGCCGTGACATATCTTTTTCCAGAGTGGCATCGCTCAGACTACAAATATACCACGATAAGCTCTAGAGAGGTAGCATCAATATTGCAACAGGCATCGAGCAAGTCAGGAAAGAGGAACAAAGGTGATACATTTTCTAATTAATCATACTACTTGTAGATAGTTCATAAGAAAAATGTAACAAACAGAAATGTTTATGCCACTGTTACTAGACTTTCCTGGTAATTGTAACTAACTGTGATCTATTTTGTCATTGAAGAATATATTTAAAGTAAATGCTATGATACAGATGTTGAATTGATATGTTCATGAAAAAGTTGGAAGTATAATATGCGTGGGGACACGCATAATTTTAGCAGAGGTGTATGTGGCACCCCACTAAGAGTACCATCAGTTTGTGTGTATTTATGTAAAGCGATAGTGTACAATGTGTCCTGTACTGCATGCTTAATTTGTATTGGTGACAGTGGGTAGTATCAGCATCACATGGTCCCTAGCAGCAGTGGAGGCTCATGGGACAGAAGGAGATAATAGAGGCTGCACTGACAGTTAGTGGCAGTTGGTCCTCAGTGCAGGGGAGCAGAGCTGCGCTGCAAGCTTTCCCCGGTGACCTATGGTGCTGGACCTGTGGTTGTTTGTGCTGAAACTGGCAGTGGGGTTTCCGGTGATACCCATGGTGTCTATCGTGTCCTAGCAGGTGTAGTCATGCCAGGAAGTAGACCAGGAGGCAGCAGCAGCAGGCCAGCAAGAGAGCTGGGTGGTGATACATATACCTGCTAAGAGTTGAGGCAGTACAGAGGCGGTCCTGCCCCGCAGATGGACACTTAATTAATGGCGCTCTGAGGATAAGACCCTTCTCCTCAGCAAATCAGTGGTTAAATCAGCAGCCATTCGGAGGCAGCCAGAGAGACTGGCCATTGTGACTGGTACCAGAGAAAAGGTCTGTGATAAAACACCTTGCACCACCCTGTATCATCACTTACACTGCAACTGTAGCACTGATAAAGTCCCAGTTTACAGGATTTTTACGCTATACAGCCACTACATCTTAACAGCATAGTTGGAGCAGTTACAGGCAAGGAGCTACAAAGTATCAAATGTAAAGACTGTGTAAGTGAGACTACAGATTAGAGACAGTCAATGAGAATCTGAGCAGAACCACAACCATCCTGCACCCATACTACTTTCGGGTGTCACATTTGGCGTCACTAAGAACAGGATCTGAACACATGACGTTGTCTGATCAGCAAGCTGTTGGGGATTCATCAAGCACGTGTCCAGCTATGGCTAGCATAAACCGGATTAACCTGCCCTATTACTTTGAGGCCCCATGGCTTCCAACATATAGTGGAGATGATCTAGATTCTGACGGCAACTGTCTGAGAGATTTTAAGAACAAAATTAAGTCTGTGTTCAGCTTGTACCTACTATCAGAGCCACAGCAAGTGGAGATTCTAATTGGGCAGTTGAAAGATACGGCCTCGAGAGAGGTGATTTCATGGCCAGCGGATCAAAGGAGAACAGTAGGCCTCATCCTGAACCGACTAGCTATGATATTTGATACAAGAACGTTGTCTGAGCTTAAATTGAACATTTACGCAAGAAAGCAGCAGCCAGGAGAAACACTGCGTGACTTCGCACTCAGTCTACAGAAGGCTCTTCAAGCACTACAGGCCATTGATCCAACAGAAGTCCGACCAACCGATGAAATATTGATTAATCAGTTCATAGAGGGGTCCCACAGTGAGATTGTGAAGGTGCATTTACGCCTACTTCAGTTACAGTTACCAAACAGCTAATTTTTGTGCTTCAAAGAAACTGCCATTAAGGTGGTAGGGAGATTACAGAGACAAGAAATTCCCTATCCAGAGATCACAAAGCAGGAAATCATAGATATGCACATACCAGAAGACGTTGCTGTACAGGGGGCTCAGGTCCTAAGTACCGATATATTAAGTGCTATAGAAGTACAAGTCGCTGAACTGACCCATGGGATAACTGAAATGTGCCAGCAATTGCGGTATTTCATGCAACAACAAGCTAAGTGCAGAGGAGGGACAGAATGGAGCATCGATGAAGTACAATACAGAGATGTGGACCTTCGTCCTGTTGTCCAGAATCAAATTGACATTGTTGCCACACCAGCTACAGACCCAGAGCCTGAAGTCAGTGCAAGAAAAGTTATGGGAAAAGTAATTTGGTTTAGTTTGCGATATGGCTATGGCTTCATAAATCGGGATGACACCAAGAAAGATGTGTTTGTACATTACACTGCCATTAAGAAGAACAAACCCAGAAACTACCTCCGCAGCCTGCGAAATGGAGAGATTGTTGAATTCGATGTGATAAAGGGGGAAAAAGGTGTGGAAGCTGCCAATGTGACAGGTCCTGGCGGTGTTCCAGTTCAAGGCAGCAGATATGCAGCAGATCACAAGCGTTATTGGCTCTATACACATCGCAGAGGTTTTCCACGTAAACATCAGCAAAATTACCAATCCCGCAAAGATGAAGAGGAGTCTGAAGAGATGGAAAGTGTGACAGAAAGTACAAGTCAACAACAGTCTAATCAGATGAGTAGCTACCCACCATACCATTTAAAGAGACCATATGAATGCAGACAACTATATCCTGATAGTCAAGTGAAAAGTGAACTATTAGGAAGAACAGACAACCAAAATGTATTGAATGGATGTATGCAACATGATCTAGAAGACCCGGCTCAGTGTGGACCTAGAATGGATAACTTCGATTCCAGTACGGCCTATTCCAATCATACAAGTTTAAGTACTGCTGAACGGGAAAGAGATGCTGAAGAAGTGATTCATGCGGCCAAGGCAGAAGGATTGGGACCACCTAAACACAGTTGCCCAGATTCAAGTATATCAAAGTCTGAATCTAGTGTAGTTAAATCCCCTAGTGTAGTTAAAGAGGCCGTGACATATCTTTTTCCAGAGTGGCATCGCTCAGACTACAAATATATCACGATAAGCTCTAGAGAGGTAGCATCAATATTGCAACAGGCATCGAGCAAGTCAGGAAAGAGGAACAAAGGTGATAAATTTTCTAATTAATCATACTACTTGTAGATAGTTCATAAGTAAAATGTAACAAACAGAAATGTTTATGCCACTGTTACAGTATAGCAAGGACTATACTTTCCTGGTAATTGTAACTTACTGTGATCTATTTTGTCATTGAAGAATATATTTAAAGTAAATGCTATGATACAGATGTTGAATTGATATGTTCATGAAAAAGTTGGAAGTACAATATGCGTGGGGACACGCATAATTTTAGCAGAGGTGTATGTGGCACCCCACTAAGAGTACCATCAGTTTGTGTGTATTTATGTAAAGCAATAGTGTACAATGTGTCCTGTACTGCATGCTTAATTTGTATTGGTGACAGTGGGTAGTATCAGCATCACATGGTCCCTAGCAGCAGTGGAGGCTCATGGGACAGAAGGAGATAAAAGAGGCTGCACTGACAGTTAGTGGCAGTTGGTCCTCAGTGCAGGGGAGCAGAGCTGCGCTGCAAGGTTTTCCCGATGACCTATGGTGCTGGACCTGTGGTTGTTTGTGCTGAAACTGGCAGTGGGGTTTCCGGTGATACCCCTGGTGTCTATCGTGTCCTAGCAGGTGTAGTCATGCCAGGAAGTAGACCAGGAGGCAGCAGCAGCAGCAGGCCAGCAAGAGAGCTGGGTGGTGATACATATACCTGCTAAGAGTTGAGGCAGTACAGAGGCGGTCCTGCCCCGGAGATGGACACTTAATTAATGGCGCTCTGAGGATAAGACCCTTCTCCTCAGCAAATCAGTGGTTAAATCAGCAGCCATTCGGAGGCAGCCAGAGAGACTGGCCATTGTGACTGGTACCAGAGAAAAGGTCTGTGATAAAACACCTTGCACCACCCTGTATCATCACTTACACTGCAACTGTAGCACTGATAAAGTCCCAGTTTACAGGATTTTTACGCTATACAGCCACTTCATCTTAACAGCATAGTTGGAGCAGTTACAGGCAAGGAGCTACAAAGTATCAAATGTAAAGACTGTGTAAGTGAGACTACAGATTAGAGACAGTCAATGAGAATCTGAGCAGAACCACAACCATCCTGCACCCATACTACTTTCGGGTGTCACATTTGGCGTCACTAAGAACAGGATCCGAACACATGACATTGTCTGATCAGCAAGCTGTTGGGGATTCATCAAGCACGTGTCCAGCTATGGCTAGCATAAACCGGATTAACCTGCCCTATTACTTTGAGGCCCCATGGCTTCCAACATATAGTGGAGATGATCCAGATTCTGACGGCAACTGTCTGAGAGATTTTAAGAACAAAATTAAGTCTGTGTTCAGCTTGTACCTACTATCAGAGCCACAGCAAGTGGAGATTCTAATTGGGCAGTTGAAAGGTACGGCCTCGAGAGAGGTGATTTCATGGCCAGCGGATCAAAGGAGAACAGTAGGCCTCATCCTGAACCGACTAGCTATGATATTTGATACAAGAACGTTGTCTGAGCTTAAATTGAACTTTTACGCAAGAAAGCAGCAGACAGGAGAAACACTGCGTGACTTCGTACTCAGTCTACAGAAGGCTCTTCAAGCACTACAGGCCATTGATCCAACAGAAGTCCGACCAATCGATGAAATATTGATTAATCAGTTCATAGAGGGGTCCCACAGTGAGATTGTGAAGGTGCATTTACGCCTACTTCAGTTACAGTTACCAAACAGCTAATTTTTGTGCTTCAAAGAAACTGCCATTAAGGTGGTAGGGAGATTACAGAGACAAGAAATTCCCTATCCAGAGATCACAAAGCAAGAAATCATAGATATGCACATACCAGAAGACGTTGCTGTACAGGGGGCTCAGGTCCTAAGTGCCGATATATTAAGTGCTATAGAAGTACAAGTCGCTGAACTGACCCATGGGATAACTGAAATGTGCCAGCAATTGCGGTATTTCATGCAACAACAAGCTAAGTGCAGAGGAGGGACAGACTGGAGCATCGATGAAGTACAATACAGAGATGTGGACCTTCGTCCTGTTGTCCAGAATCAAATTGACATTGTTGCCACACCAGCTACAGAACCAGAGCCTGAAGTCAGTGCAAGAAAAGTTATGGGAAAAGTAATTTGGTTTAGTTTGTGATATGGCTATGGCTTCATAAATCGGAGTGACACCAAGAAAGATGTGTTTGTACATTACACTGCCATTAAGAACAAACCCAGAAACTACCTCCGCAGCCTGCGAAATGGAGAGATTGTTGAATTCGATGTGATAAAGGGGGAAAAAGGTTGGAAGCTGCCAATGTGACAGGTCCTGGCGGTGTTCCAGTTCAAGGCAGCAGATATGCAGCAGATCACAAGCGTTATTGGCTCTATACACATCGCAGAGGTTTTCCACGTAAACATCAGCAAAATGACCAATCCCGCAAAGATGAAGAGGAGTCTGAAGAGATGGAAAGTGTGACAGAAAGTACAAGTCAACAACAGTCTAATCAGATGAGTAGCTACCCACCATACCATTTAAAGAGACCATATGAATGCAGACAACTATATCCTGATAGTCAAGTGAAAAGTGAACTATTAGGAAGAACAGACAACCAAAATGTGGCAGTATTGAATGGATGTATGCAACATGATCTAGAAGACCCAGCTCAGTGTGGACCTAGAATGGATAACTTCGATTCCAGTATGGCCTATTCCAATCATACAAGTTTAAGTGCTGCTGAACGGGAAAGAGATGCTGAAGAAGTGATTCATGCGGCCAAGGCAGAAGGATTGGGACCCCCTAAACACAGTTGCCCAGATTCAAGTATATCAAAGTCTGAATCTAGTGTAGTTAAATCCCCTAGTGTAGTTAAAGAGGCCGTGACATATCTTTTTCCAGAGTGGCATCGCTCAGACTACAAATATACCACGATAAGCTCTAGAGAGGTAGCATCAATATTGCAACAGGCATCGAGCAAGTCAGGAAAGAGGAACAAAGGTGATACATTTTGTAATTAATCATACTACTTGTAGATAGTTCATAAGAAAAATGTAACAAACAGAAATGTTTATGCCACTGTTACAGTATAGCAAGGACTATACTTTCCTGGTAATTGTAACTTACTGTGATCTATTTTGTCATTGAAGAATATATTTAAAGTAAATGCTATGATACAGATGTTGAATTGATATGTTCATGAAAAAGTTGGAAGTATAATATGCGTGGGGACACGCATAATTTTAGCAGAGGTGTATGTGGCACCCCACTAAGAGTACCATCAGTTTGTGTGTATTTATGTAAAGCAATAGTGTACAATGTGTCCTGTACTGCATGCTTAATTTGTATTGGTGACAGTAGGTAGTATCAGCATCACATGGTCCCTAGCAGCAGTGGAGGCTCATGGGACAGAAGGAGATAAAAGAGGCTGCACTGACAGTTAGTGGCAGTTGGTCCTCAGTGCAGGGGAGCAGAGCTGCGCTGCAAGGTTTCCCCGGTGACCTATGGTGCTGGACCTGTGGTTGTTTGTGCTGAAACTGGCAGTGGGGTTTCCGGTGATACCCCTGGTGTCTATCGTGTCCTAGCAGGTGTAGTCATGCCAGGAAGTAGACCAGGAGGCAGCAGCAGCAGCAGGCCAGCAAGAGAGCTGGGTGGTGATACATATACCTGCTAAGAGTTGAGGCAGTACAGAGGCGGTCCTGCCCCGGAGATGGACACTTAATTAATGGCGCTCTGAGGATAAGACCCTTCTCCTCAGCAAATCAGTGGTTAAATCAGCAGCCATTCGGAGGCAGCCAGAGAGACTGGCCATTGTGACTGGTACCAGAGAAAAGGTCTGTGATAAAACACCTTGCACCACCCTGTATCATCACTTACACTGCAACTGTAGCACTGATAAAGTCCCAGTTTACAGGATTTTTACGCTATACAGCCACTACATCTTAACAGTATAGTTGGAGCAGTTACAGGCAAGGAGCTACAAAGTATCAAATGTAAAGACTGTGTAAGTGAGACTACAGATTAGAGACAGTCAATGAGAATCTGAGCAGAACCACAACCATCCTGCACCCATACTACTTTCGGGTGTCACATTTGGCGTCACTAAGAACAGGATCTGAACACATGACGTTGTCTGATCAGCAAGCTGTTGGGGATTCATCAAGCACGTGTCCAGCTATGGCTAGCATAAACCGGATTAACCTGCCCTATTACTTTGAGGCCCCATGGCTTCCAACATATAGTGGAGATGATCTAGATTCTGACGGCAACTGTCTGAGAGATTTTAAGAACAAAATTAAGTCTGTGTTCAGCTTGTACCTACTATCAGAGCCACAGCAAGTGGAGATTCTAATTGGGCAGTTGAAAGATACGGCCTCGAGAGAGGTGATTTCATGGCCAGCGGATCAAAGGAGAACAGTAGGCCTCATCCTGAACCGACTAGCTGTGATATTTGATACAAGAACGTTGTCTGAGCTTAAATTGAACTTTTACGCAAGAAAGCAGCAGCCAGGAGAAACACTGCGTGACTTCGTACTCAGTCTACAGAAGGCTCTTCAAGCACTACAGGCCATTGATCCAACAGAAGTCCGACCAACCGATAAATATTGATTAATCAGTTCATAGAGGGGTCCCACAGTGAGATTGTGAAGGTGCATTTACGCCTACTTCAGTTACAGTTACCAAACAGCTAATTTTTTGTGCTTCAAAGAAACTGCCATTAAGGTGGTAGGGAGATTACAGAGACAAGAAATTCCCTATCCAGAGATCACAAAGCAGGAAATCATAGATATGCACATACCAGAAGACGTTGCTGTACAGGGGGCTCAGGTCCTAAGTACCGATATATTAAGTGCTATAGAAGTACAAGTCGCTGAACTGACCCATGGAATAACTGAAATGTGCCAGCAATTGCGGTATTTCATGCAACAACAAGCTAAGTGCAGAGGAGGGACAGACTGGAGCATCGATGAAGTACAATACAGAGATGTGGACCTTCATCCTGTTGTCCAGAATCAAATTGACATTGTTGCCACACCAGCTACAGAACCAGAGCCTGAAGTCAGTGCAAGAAAAGTTATGGGAAAAGTAATTTGGTTTAGTTTGCGATATGGCTATGGCTTCATAAATCGGGATGACACCAAGAAAGATGTGTTTGTACATTACACTGTCATTAAGAAGAACAAACCCAGAAACTACCTCCGCAGCCTGCGAAATGGAGAGATTGTTGAATTCGATGTGATAAAGGGGGAAAAAGGTGTGGAAGCTGCCAATGTGACAGGTCCTGGCGGTGTTCCAGTTCAAGGCAGCAGATATGCAGCAGATCACAAGCGTTATTGGCTCTATACACATCGCAGAGGTTTTCCACGTAAACATCAGCAAAATTACCAATCCCGCAAAGATGAAGAGGAGTCTGAAGAGATGGAAAGTGTGACAGAAAGTACAAGTCAACAACAGTCTAATCAGATGAGTAGCTACCCACCATACCATTTAAAGAGACCATATGAATGCATACAACTATATCCTGATAGTCAAGTGAAAAGTGAACTATTAGGAAGAACAGACAACCAAAATGTGGCAGTATTGAATGGATGTATGCAACATGATCTAGAAGACCCGGCTCAGTGTGGACCTAGAATGGATAACTTCTATTCCAGTATGGCCTATTCCAATCATACAAGTTTAAGTGCTGCTGAACGGGAAAGAGATGCTGAAGAAGTGATTCATGCGGCCAAGGCAGAAGGATTGGGACCCCCTAAACACAGTTGCCCAGATTCAAGTATATCAAAGTCTGATTCTAGTGTAGTTAAATCCCCTAGTGTAGTTAAAGAGGCCGTGACATATCTTTTTCCAGAGTGGCATCGCTCAGACTACAAATATACCACGATAAGCTCTAGAGAGGTAGCATCAATATTGCAACAGGCATCGAGCAAGTCAGGAAAGAGGAACAAAGGTGATACATTTTGTAATTAATCATACTACTTGTAGATAGTTCATAAGAAAAATGTAACAAACAGAAATGTTTATGCCACTGTTACAGTATAGCAAGGACTAGACTTTCCTGGTAATTGTAACTAACTGTGATCTATTTTGTCATTGAAGAATATATTTAAAGTAAATGCTATGATACAGATGTTGAATTGATATGTTCATGAAAAAGTTGGAAGTATAATATGCGTGGGGACACGCATAATTTTAGCAGACGTGTATGTGGCACCCCACTAAGAGTACCATCAGTTTGTGTGTATTTATGTAAAGCAATAGTGTACAATGTGTCCTGTACTGCATGCTTAATTTGTATTGGTGACAGTGGGTAGTATCAGCATCACATGGTCCCTAGCAGCAGTGGAGGCTCATGGGACAGAAGGAGATAAAAGAGGCTGCACTGACAGTTAGTGGCAGTTGGTCCTCAGTGCAGGGGAGCAGAGCTGCGCTGCAAGGTTTCCCCGGTGACCTATGGTGCTGGACCTGTGGTTGTTTGTGCTGAAACTGGCAGTGGGGTTTCCGGTGATACCCCTGGTGTCTATCGTGTCCTAGCAGGTGTAGTCATGCCAGGAAGTAGACCAGGAGGCAGCAGCAGCAGGCCAGCAAGAGAGCTGGGTGGTGATACATATACCTGCTAAGAGTTGAGGCAGTACAGAGGCGGTCCTGCCCCGGAGATGGACACTTAATTAATGGCGCTCTGAGGATAAGACCCTTCTCCTCAGCAAATCAGTGGTTAAATCAGCAGCCATTCGGAGGCAGCCAGAGAGACTGGCCATTGTGACTGGTACCAGAGAAAAGGTCTGTGATAAAACACCTTGCACCACCCTGTATCATCACTTACACTGCAACTGTAGCACTGATAAAGTCCCAGTTTACAGGATTTTTACGCTATACAGCCACTACATCTTAACAGCATAGTTGGAGCAGTTACAGGCAAGGAGCTACAAAGTATCAAATGTAAAGACTGTGTAAGTGAGACTACAGATTAGAGACAGTCAATGAGAATCTGAGCAGAACCACAACCATCCTGCACCCATACTACTTTCGGGTGTCACATTTGGCGTCACTAAGAACAGGATCTGAACACATGACGTTGTCTGATCAGCAAGCTGTTGGGGATTCATCAAGCACGTGTCCAGCTATGGCTAGCATAAACCGGATTAACCTGCCCTATTACTTTGAGGCCCCATGGCTTCCAACATATAGTGGAGATGATCTAGATTCTGACGGCAACTGTCTGAGAGATTTTAAGAACAAAATTAAGTCTGTGTTCAGCTTGTACCTACTATCAGAGCCACAGCAAGTGGAGATTCTAATTGGGCAGTTGAAAGATACGGCCTCGAGAGAGGTGATTTCATGGCCAGCGGATCAAAGGAGAACAGTAGGCCCAGTGCCAGATTAAGGTCCACATGGGCCTGGAGCTGAAATTTATGAAGGGCCTAATTTGTGAGCCACTGTAGTGGATGTGATCAGTGCTGCAGGGGTGTTACTAGTGATATAGGGGTTGTGACCAATGTTGTGGAGGTATGGTCGGCATAGGGGGTGCAGTGTGTGCTGTAGGGTGTGACTATAACCTGCCTTCAAAAGCCTCTATCCCCCCAATTTGTCCATTCTGTATTATGTGGAAATTGCAGTTTCAGCTTATTTTAAGATATGCTTTCATATATTTTATCTCCTGTATGTTTGTTACCTGCATTTTATATTGTAGATATTGGTGGTCATTCCGAGTTGTTCTCTCGCTAGCAGTTTTTAACAGCCGTGCAAACGCTATGCCGCCTCCCACTGGGAGTGTATTTTAGCTTAGCAGAAGTGCGAACGAAGGGATCGCAGAGCGGCTACAAAATAATTTTGTGCAGTTTCAGAGTAGCTCCAGACCTACTCCTAGCTTGTGATCACTTCAGACTGTTCAATTCCTGTTTTGACGTCACGAACACGCCCTGCGTTCGGCCAGCCATGCCTCCGTTTCCCCAGCCACGCCTGCGTTTTTATCTGGCACGCCTGCGTTTTTCTGCACACGCCCTGAAAACGGTCAGTTGACACCCAGAAACGCCCACTTCCTGTCAATCACTCTGTGGCCAGCAGAGCGACTGAAAAGCTTCGCTAGACCTTTTATGAAACTACATTGTTTGTTGTAATAGTACGACGCGCGTGCGCATTGCACCGCATGCGCAGACGCGCCGATTTTTTGCCTGATCGCTGTGCTGCTTCCGAAATCTGCTAGCGAACAACTCGGAATGACCCCCATTGTTAAATAAAATGGTGTCTAAAAATCTAAAAAAAATATTGGAGTTGTATATGTATTTGTGGAACTCGCCGTAGCTTCTAACTCCAACTAGCACAGTATTTTATTAGATATGCAGTGTTAAAACGTTACACGTGATGTCTTGCCTATTTTTTCATTTCATGTATCATGAATCATTATTGGTCAACTGACCGAGCCGACTGCTAATGCCAACCATTTTTTTTTTTTACGTTGATTGTTGATTCTTTAACACTATAAGGCACTTGGGAAGGGATGTAGTTACAATGCCACCAGACGGGAACCCAGCGGTCGAAATACCGATGCCAGAATCCCGAATGGAGACATTATGCTGGCATCAAAATCCAGACGGAGCTCAGGATCCTGGCCAGGGGCGGAACTACTGGCGGGGCAGGCAGTGCATTGCACTGGGGCCCCGCCGCACTGAAGGGCCCACAGCCGCCGGCCGGCATTTAGAACAGATTGACATGCGGACGAACGTCCGCATGTCAATCTGCGGTCTCCTCTCCCTCCCTGCTGTGGTGCCTGCTCCCCCGGCCCCCCCCCCCTATGTGTTGGAGGGACACGAGCGCATCGCGCGTCTCTCCTGTGTCCCTCCTGGCTCTCCCCCGGCCGATCTAAGGAAGCATGTGCTGTTCGTGAGCTCTGATTGGCTCACGAACGGCACTTCCTTCATTAGACCGGCCGGGGGGAGAGCCAGGAGGGACACAGGAGAGACGCGCGATGCGCTCGTGTCCCTCCAACACATAGAGGGGGGAGGGGGGGCCGGGGGAGCAGGCACTGCGGCATATACCTGGCACTGGGGGGACATATACCTGGCACTGGGGACATATACCTGGCACTGGGGACATATACCTGGCACTGGGGGGACATATACCTGGCACTGGGGACATATACCTGGCACTGGGGACATATACCTTGCACTGGGGGGGCATATACCCGGCACTGAGGGCATGTACCTGGCACTGGGGGGGCATATACCCGGCACTGGGGGGGGGGGGGGCATATACCTGGCACTGGGGGCATATACCTGGCACTGGGGGGGGCATATACCTGGCACTGGGGGGGAGGCATATACCCAGCACTGGAGGCATATACCTGGCACTGGGGGGGAAGCAGGCACTGGGGGGGAATATCTGGCACTGGGGGCATATACCCGGCATTGGGGGGGCATATACCCGGCACTGGGGGCATATACCCGGCACTGGGGGCATATACCTGGCACTGGGGGGGGAAGCAGGCACTGGGGGGGAATATCTGGCACTGGGGGCATATACCTGGCACTGGGAGCATATAACTGGCACTGGGGGGGCATGTACCTGGCACTGGGGGCATATACCTGGCACTGGGGGCATATACCTGGCACTGGGGGCATATACCTGGCACTGGGGGGGAATATCTGGCACTGTGGGAGAATATCTGGCACTGGGGGGGCATATACCCGGCACTGGGGGCATATACCCGGCACTGGGGGCATATACCTGGCACTGGGGGGGAAGCAGGCACTGGGGGGAATATCTGGCACTGGGGGCATATACCTGGCACTGGGGGCATATAACTGGCACTGGGGGGGCATGTACCTGGCACTGGGTGCATATACCTGGCACTGTGGGGGAATATCTGGCACTGGGAGCATATGTGGCACTGGGAGCACGGCCCTAGCAACAAGCACTACCCACTAGCAACGAGCATGACACCCAGTGCATGAAACCCCTGGCAACGAGCATGACATCCTGGCACCGTGCATGGAACCAAGTGCATGAAATCCCTGGCAACAAGCAGGTAATTTAAAAGTAATTAGAAGCCTTACTGTAGAACTTAATGTGTAATGGGCATTACGGTGTGTGGCATAATGTATCACGGACATTGCGGTGTGTGTCATACTGTGTCACAGACATTGTATGTGCTATAATGTATCACGGACATTGCAGTGTGTGGCATAATGTATCAGGTATTACGGTGTGTTGTATACTATGTCACGGGCATTGTGGTATGTGGTATAATGTCTCAGGATCATTGTGGTGTGTGTCATACCGTGTCACAGACATTGTATGTGCTATAATGTATCAGGGGCATTGCAGTGTGTAGCATAATGTATAACGGGCAATGCGGCGCACGCATTTTTCTACCTTTGCTAGTGCCAATTACGGGGTGTATGGGGGGGGGGGGGGGGCGCCGAAGGATTTTTTGGCTTGGGGGAGAAAAATTTCTAGTTACGCCACTGGTCACAATGACTCATTGTATGTCATGCCGCAGGCGCACACCAGCGCTCCCGTGACCCGCACGTCATAAGGAACGATTCTGGCCACCCGCACACGAAGGAGGGAGGAGGGTCCGTCCCTCCCTCCCTCATATACAAACAGGTCACAGTCTCTCAGTGAAGGAGAGAGCCGCAGCAGCGCTTTGTTACTGGTGGAGGCGCTGCTGCTCCTCTGCTTTACTATAGGCTGTCTCTGAGAACAGCCTATAGGGAAGCAGAGGGGCAGCAGCAGCAGCGCCTCCACCAGTAACACAGCGCTGCTGCGGCTCCCTCCTTCACCTCCCTCCTCCTTCTTCTCTACTGCCCGGGAAGCTGCACCGAGGAGCCTGAGCCAACAGAGAGGGTAAGTATAATTCTTTCTTTCTTTCTTTCTTTCTTTCTTTCTTTCTTTCTTTCTTTCTTTCTTTCTTTCTTTCTTTCTCTTTCTTTTTTTATTTGTTGGGACTGCCTGCTGCAATGTGTAAAAAGGGGGGACTGCCTGCCGCTATGTATAAAAATGGGGAATCTGCATGCCGCAATGTAAAAATGGGGAATCTGCCTGCCGCAATGTAAAAAATAAGATTTTACTTACCGATAAATCTATTTCTCGGAGTCCGTAGTGGATGCTGGGGTTCCTGAAAGGACCATGGGGAATAGCGGCTCCGCAGGAGACAGGGCACAAAAAGTAAAGCTTTTCCAGATCAGGTGGTGTGCACTGGCTCCTCCCCCTATGACCCTCCTCCAGACTCCAGTTAGGTACTGTGCCCGGACGAGCGTACACAATAAGGGAGGATTTTGAATCCCGGGTAAGACTCATACCAGCCACACCAATCACACCGTACAACTTGTGATCTAAACCCAGTTAACAGTATGATAACAGCGGAGCCTCTGAAAGATGGCTTCCTTCAACAATAACCCGAATTAGTTAACAATAACTATGTACAATTATTGCAGATAATCCGCACTTGGGATGGGCGCCCAGCATCCACTACGGACTCCGAGAAATAGATTTATCGGTAAGTAAAATCTTATTTTCTCTATCGTCCTAGTGGATGCTGGGGTTCCTGAAAGGACCATGGGGATTATACCAAAGCTCCCAAACGGGCGGGAGAGTGCGGATGACTCTGCAGCACCGAATGAGAGAACTCCAGGTCCTCCTTAGCCAGAGTATCAAATTTGTAAAATTTTACAAACGTGTTCTCCCCTGACCACGTAGCTGCTCGGCAGAGTTGTAATGCCGAGACCCCTCGGGCAGCCGCCCAAGATGAGCCCACCTTCCTTGTGGAGTGGGCCTTTACAGATTTAGGCTGTGGCAGGCCTGCCACAGAATGTGCAAGTTGGATTGTGCTACAGATCCAACGAGCAATCGTCTGCTTAGACGCAGGAGCACCCATCTTGTTGGGTGCATACAATATAAACAACGAGTCAGATTTTCTGACTCCAGCTGTCCTTGCAATATATATTTTTAATGCTCTGACAACGTCCAGTAACTTGGAGTCCTCCAAGTCACTTGTAGCCGCAGGCACAACAATAGGCTGGTTCAGATGAAATGCTGACACCACCTTAGGGAGAAAATGCGGACGAGTCCGCAGTTCTGCCCTGTCCGAATGGAAAATCAGATATGGGCTTTTGTAAGATAAAGCTGCCAGTTCTGACACTCTCCTGGCCGAAGCCAGGGCTAGAAGCATGGTCACTTTCCATGTGAGATATTTCAAATCCACCTTTTTTAGTGGTTCAAACCAATGAGATTTTAGGAAGTCCAAAACCACATTGAGATCCCACGGTGCCACTGGAGGCACCACAGGAGGCTGTATATGCAGCACTCCCTTAACAAAGGTCTGGACTTCAGGGACTGAAGCCAATTCTTTTTGAAAGAAAATCGACAGGGCCGAAATTTGAACCTTAATAGATCCCAATTTGAGACCCATAGACAATCCTGATTGCAGGAAATGTAGGAATCGACCCAGTTGAAATTCCTCCGTCGGAGCACTCCGATCTTCGCACCACGCAACATATTTTCGCCAAATTCGGTGATAATGTTGCACGGTTACTTCCTTCCTTGCTTTAATCAAAGTAGGAATGACTTCTTCCGGCATGCCTTTTTCCTTTAGGATCCGGCGTTCAACCGCCATGCCGTCAAACGCAGCCGCGGTAAGTCTTGAAACAGACAGGGACCCTGCTGAAGCAAGTCCCTCCTTAGAGGTAGAGGCCACGGATCTTCCGTGATCATCTCTTGAAGTTCCGGGTACCAAGTCCTTCTTGGCCAATCCGGAACCACTAGTATCGTTCTCACGCCTCTTTGCCGTATAATTCTCAATACTTTTGGTATGAGAGGCAGAGGAGGAAACACATACACCGACTGGTACACCCAAGGCGTTACCAGCGTGTCCACAGCTATTGCCTGCGGATCTCTTGACCTGGCGCAATACCTGTCCAGTTTTTTGTTGAGGCGAGACGCCATCATGTCCACCATTGGTCTTTCCCAACGGGTTACCAGCATGTGGAAGACTTCTGGATGAAGTCCCCACTCTCCCGGGTGAAGATCGTGTCTGCTGAGGAAGTCTGCTTCCCAGTTGTCCACTCCCGGGATGAACACTGCTGACAGTGCTATCACATGATTCTCTGCCCAGCGAAGAATCCTTGCAGCTTCTGCCATTGCACTCCTGCTTCTTGTGCCGCCCTGTCTGTTCACATGGGCGACTGCCGTGATGTTGTCTGACTGGATCAACACCGGTTTTCCTTGAAGCAGAGGTTCTGCCTGGCTTAGAGCATTGTATATTGCTCTTAGTTCCAGAATGTTTATGTGAAGAGACGTTTCCAGGCTCGTCCATACTCCCTGGAAGTTTCTTCCTTGTGTGACTGCTCCCCAGCCTCTCAGGCTGGCGTCCGTGGTCACCAGGATCCAATCCTGTATGCCGAATCTGCGGCCCTCCAATAGATGAGGACTCTGCAACCACCACAGAAGAGACACCCTTGTCCTTGGAGACAGGGTTATCCGTAGGTGCATCTGAAGATGCGACCCTGACCATTTGTCCAACAGATCCCTTTGGAAAATTCTTGCGTGGAATCTGCCGAATGGAATTGCTTCGTAAGAAGCCACCATTTTTCCCAGGACTCTTGTGCATTGATGTACAGACACCTTTCCTGGTTTTAGGAGGTTCCTGACAAGCTCGGATAACTCCTGGCCTCCGGGAGAAAAACCTTTTTCTGAACCGTGTCCAGAATCATCCCTAGGAACAGCAGACGAGTTGTCGGCATTAACTGGGATTTTGGAATATTCAGAATCCAGCCGTGCTGTTTTAGCACTTCTTGAGACAGTGCTAATCCCCTCTCTAGCTGTTCTCTGGACCTTGCCCTTATTAGGAGATCGTCCAAGTATGGGATAATTAATACGCCTTTTCTTCGAAGAAGAATCATCATCTCGGCCATTACCTTTGTAAAGACCCGAGGTGCCGTGGACAATCCGAACGGCAGCGTCTGAAACTGATAGTGACAGTTTTGTACAACGAACCTGAGGTACCCCTGGTGTGAGGGGTAAATTGGAACGTGGAGATACGCATCCTTGATGTCCAAGGATACCATAAAGTCCCCCTCTTCCAGGTTCGCTATCACTGCTCTGAGTGACTCCATCTTGAACTTGAACTTCTTTATGTACAGGTTCAAGGACTTCAGATTTAGAATAGGCCTTACCGAGCCATCCGGCTTCGGTACCACAAAAAGAGTGGAATAATACCCCTTCCCTTGTTGCAGAAGAGGTACCTTGACTATCACCTGCTGAGAGTACAGCTTGTGAATGGCTTCCAAAACCGTCTCCCTTTCGGAGGGGGACGTTGGTAAAGCAGACTTCAGGAAACGGCGAGGTGGATCTGTCTCTAATTCCAACCTGTACCCCTGAGATATTATCTGCAGGATCCAGGAATCTACTTGCGAGTGAGCCCACTGCGCGCTGTAATTTTTGAGACGACCCCCCACCGTCCCCGAGTCCGCTTGAGAAGCCCCAGCGTCATGCTGAGGCTTTTGTAGAAGCCGGGGAGGGCTTCTGATCCTGGGAAGGAGCTGCCTGTTGCTGTCTCTTCCCTCGACCTCTGCCTCGTGGCAGATATGAATAGCCCTTTGCTCTCTTATTTTTAAAGGAACGAAGGGGCTGCGGTTGAAAGGTCGGTGCCTTTTTCTGTTGGGGAGTGACTTGAGGTAGAAAGGTGGATTTCCCGGCTGTAGCCGTGGCCACCAAATCTGATAGACCGACTCCAAATAACTCCTCCCCTTTATACTGCAAAACTTCCATATGCCGTTTTGAATCCGCATCGCCTGTCCACTGTCGCGTCCATAAAGCTCTTCTGGCCGAAATGGACATAGCACTTACCCGTGATGCCAGTGTGCAGATATCCCTCTGTGCATCACGCATATAAAGAAATGCATCCTTTATTTGTTCTAACGACAGTAAAATATTGTCCCTGTCCAGGGTATCAATATTTTCAATCAGGGACTCTGACCAAACTACCCCAGCACTGCACATCCAGGCAGTCGCTATAGCTGGTCGTAGTATAACACCTGCATGTGTGTATATACTTTTTTGGATATTTTCCATCCTCCTATCTGATGGATCTTTAAGTGCGGCCGTCTCAGGAGAGGGTAACGCCACTTGTTTAGATAAGCGTGTTAGCGCCTTGTCCACCCTAGGAGGTGTTTCCCAGCGCTCCCTAACCTCTGGCGGGAAAGGGTATAATGCCAGTAATTTCTTTGAAATTATCAGCTTTTTATCAGGGGCAACCCACGCTTCATTACACACGTCATTGAGTTCTTCTGATTCAGGAAAAACTATAGGTAGTTTTTTCACACCCCACATAATACCCTGTTTAGTGGTACCTGTAGTATCAGCTAAATGTAACGCCTCCTTCATTGCCAAAATCATATAACGTGTGGCCCTACTGGAAAATACGGTTGATTCGTCACCGTCACCACTGGAGTCATCGCCTGTGTCTGGGTCTGTGTCGACCGACTGAGGCAAATGGCGTTTCACAGCCCCTGACGGTGTTTGAGTCGCCTGGACAGGCACTAATTGATTGTCCGGCCGTCTCATGTCGTCAAACGACTGCTTTAGCGTGTTGACACTATCCCATAGTTCCATAAATAAAGGCATCCATTCTGGTGTCGACTCCCTAGGGGGTGACATCCTCATATTTGGCAATTGCTCCGCCTCCACGCCAATATCGTCCTCATACATGTCGACACACACGTACCGACACACAGCAGACACACAGGGAATGCTCCTAACGAAGACAGGACCCACTAGCCCTTTGGGGAGACAGAGGGAGAGTTTGCCAGCACACACCAAAAGCGCTATATATATATATATATATATATCAGGGATAGCCTTATAATAAGTGCTCCCTTATAGCTGCTTTGTTATATCAAAATATCGCCATAAATTTGCCCCCCCTCTCTGTTTTACCCTGTTTCTGTAGTGCAGTGCAGGGGAGAGACTTGGGAGCCGTCCTGACCAGCGGAGCTGTGTAAGGAAAATGGCGCCGTGTGCTGAGGAGATAGGCCCCGCCCCTTTTCTGGCGGGCTCGTCTCCCGCTATTTAGAGAAATCAGGCAGGGGTTAAATATCTCCATATAGCCTCTGGGGGCTATATGTGAGGTATTTTTAGCCTTTATATAGGTTACATTTGCCTCCCAGGGCGCCCCCCTCCCAGCGCCCTGCACCCTCAGTGACTGCCGTGTGAAGTGTGCTGAGAGGAAAATGGCGCACAGCTGCAGTGCTGTGCGCTACCTTTAGAAGACTGCAGGAGTCTTCAGCCGCCGATTCTGGACCTCTTCTGACTTCAGCATCTGCAAGGGGGCCGGCGGCGCGGCTCCGGTGACCATCCAGGCTGTACCTGTGATCGTCCCTCTGGAGCTTGATGTCCAGTAGCCAAGAAGCCAATCCATCCTGCACGCAGGTGAGTTGACTCCTTCTCCCCTCAGTCCCTCGCTGCAGTGATCCTGTCGCCAGCAGGAATCACTGTAAAATAAAAAACCTAGCTAAACTTTTTCTAAGCAGCTCTTTAGGAGAGCCACCTAGATTGCACCCTTCTCGGCCGGGCACAAAAATCTAACTGGAGTCTGGAGGAGGGTCATAGGGGGAGGAGCCAGTGCACACCACCTGATCTGGAAAAGCTTTACTTTTTGTGCCCTGTCTCCTGCGGAGCCGCTATTCCCCATGGTCCTTTCAGGAACCCCAGCATCCACTAGGACGATAGAGAAATGGGGAATCTGCCTGCCGCAATGTAAAAATGGGGAATCTGCCTGCCGCAATGTGTAAAAATGGGGAATCTGCCTGCCGCAATGTAAAAATGGGGAATCTGCCTGCCGCAATGTGTAAAAATGGGGAATCTGCCTGCCGCTATGTATAAAAATGGGGAATCTGCCTGCCGCTATGTATAAAAATGGGGAATCTGCCTGCCGCTATGTATAAAAATGGGGAATCTGCCTGCCGCTATGTGTAAAAAGGTAGAATCTGCCTGCCGTAATGTGTAAAAAGGGCACGCTATCTGCCGTTATGTGTAAAAGTGTATGGTGTCTGCCGTAATGTGTAAAATGGGGGCGCTGTCTGCCGTAATGTGTAAAATGGGGACGCTGTCTGCCGTAATGTGTAAAATGGGGACGCTGTCTGCCGCTATGTGTAACGAGGGCACGCTGTCTGCCGCTATGTGTAACGAGGGCACACTGTCTGCCATTGTGTAAAAAGTGTATGCTGTCTGCCGCTATGTGTAACGAGGGCACGCTGTCTGCCGTTATGTGTAAAAAGTGCACGCTGTCTGCCGTTATGTGTAAAAAGGGGAATCTGTTCGCTGTAAGGAGTAAAAGGGTCTCTACCTGGTGTAGTGGTGCTACTGTGCGGCGTAATTTGAAGAATGGAGACTACTGTGCACCGTTTTATGAATTGGTATTATTTTGTGGACACACCCCTTCCCCACGAAGCCACGCCACTATGTATTTTTGCGCGCCTACGGCGCGCACTGCCCATGGGGTGGACTTGGATGGGATGGGGGGGGGGGCCCAAAGCATTTTGTTGCACCTGGGCCCACCGCTTGCTTGTTCCGCCACTGATCCTGGCGTCAAAATACTGCTGCCTGTTATCCCGAACGTTCTTTTAGCAGGACGTGCTTGTGTCCCACCCCGGGGGATGGGAGATTAGGTTTAGGCATTAGAAGGGGGGTTTGGGTTAGGGTGCATTATTATTGATACCTGTGCGCTTACTTCTCCACTTGTTTAATAGATAGATAGATAGATAGATAGATAGATAGATAGATAGATAGATAGATAGATAGATAGATAGATAGACAGACATAATAACTGTATATTAGGAGAGGAAGAAAAGCCGATTTCAGTGTGGGAGCAAGTGGTTCTGGACAGAACTGTGATGGGGAATAGGGCGGGAATATTTGCAATGGATGTGCAGGACGACTAAGCTGTTGGCATACCTCCTAACTTTACCTCCACAGAAGGAGGGACAGCAACGAATGCCTTCGGCGCGAGCCCGAATTTAGGGGCGTGACCTCACAGTAAGGGGGCATGGCCTATCAGTTAGGGTGTGGCCTCATGGCAAACGCCGCTATTGAAAACCACGCAGCCCATTTTTGTCATTATGGAGGCATGGACAGTGCTCAGTGAGCTGCTGGCCATGCCCCCTGCCCCTCTCTGTCGGGGAATAGACGCTGTACGCATGCACACAGCATCTATTCACCGCTGCTCTGATCAGAGCAGCGAGTGACTGGGGGGGGGGGGGGATCTCCCAACTTCCCCCACCCGCGGGACACTGCGACCTGCGGGTGGAACAGCAGGACAGACCGTGAAAAACGGACTGTCCCGCCAAAATGGGGACAGTTGGGAGGTATGTGTTGGGGGAGTCGGAAAGAAGCTGCAGTGGGAGAGGGATCATAGCCGCACCTGGAGGTGGTGGTGGTGGAGAGGGCTATGAAGTAGAGGAAATGGTGCCAGCCAGAGGGAATGCGGTCAAGATCCCGCCGGACGGAATCCCGGCGGTCGAAATACCGACATCGGAATCCCGACCGGCACAATCCCGACATATTCTCCCTCCGTGGGTGTCCACGACACCCATAGAGGGAGAATATAATAGTGTGCCAAGTGTAGCGAGGCCCCGTGCCCGCAAGAGGCTGTGTTCCGCTCACCACCCCTGTCGGGATTGTGCTGGTCGGGATTCCGGTGTCGGTATTTTGACCGCCGGGATCCCGTACAGCGGGATTTCGTACTGATCCCAGCCAGAGCAGGGGCGGAGACTGTTATGACAAGCTAGACAGCAATACATTACTAGATGGATAGCTAGATAGATAAATAATATCTAGATAATATAATTAGGCACATGTTCAGTCAGAGGCAGTGCATACCTTTTCCAGAGGCACTGCAGGACACTGACATCCCTTCTCTGAGCAGCAGCGGCTGCAGCCCGTCACCTGTGATCAGTAGCTGCTGGGTAGCCCAGTCACAGCAAGTGTCAGGGCCGCCTTCACGGAGCAGAGCTGGGTTGGCTGCTGCATACAGTGCACACTTGCACAGCAGTTATTCAAGCGGTAATGGGGCGGCGGCGCGGACGTAGTTACCATTTCACGGCGGGATGCGATGTCCCGACGGGGCCCTGGATGTGACAGGATGCGGGGGGGGGGGGAGAGGGAGGAGGAGATGATGCAACGCCGTCACGATGCTGCCGCGCTGGAGATTCAGATACTGTGCGGCGCAGGGAGGGCTTGTGAAGCCTTCCACTGTGCCGCTATTAGCACAATTATTAAGTCCGTCTTTTCAACCCCGGGCTAGAAAAGCAGGGGAAAGGGGTTTGCTGTTTCAGTGGGCGGGGCCTTAGGCTGCTGTAACAGGAAAGAAAAACATTCCTGTGTACAGCAGCGCAATGCAGCAGATGCTGTGGGCCTATTTTGATGGGGCGGCCTGGAGCTGCAGCTCCATCCGCCCCATTGTTAATCCGGCCCTGAGTAGGCCTCATCCTGAACCGACTAGCTATGATATTTGATACAAGAACGTTGTCTGAGCTTAAATTGAACTTTTACGCAAGAAAGCAGCAGCCAGGAGAAACACTGCGTGACTTCGTACTCAGTCTACAGAAGGCTCTTCAAGCACTACAGGCCATTGATCCAACAGAAGTCCGACCAACCGATGAAATATTGATTAATCAGTTCATAGAGGGGTCCCACAGTGAGATTGTGAAGGTGCATTTACGCCTACTTCAGTTACAGTTACCAAACAGCTAATTTTTTGTGCTTCAAAGAAACTGCCATTAAGGTGGTAGGGAGATTACAGAGACAAGAAATTCCCTATCCAGAGATCACAAAGCAGGAAATCATAGATATGCACATACCAGAAGACGTTGCTGTACAGGGGGCTCAGGTCCTAAGTACCGATATATTAAGTGCTATAGAAGTACAAGTCGCTGAACTGACCCATGGAATAACTGAAATGTGCCAGCAATTGCGGTATTTCATGCAACAACAAGCTAAGTGCAGAGGAGGGACAGACTGGAGCATCGATGAAGTACAATACAGAGATGTGGACCTTCGTCCTGTTGTCCAGAATCAAATTGACATTGTTGCCACACCAGCTACAGACCCAGAGCCTGAAGTCAGTGCAAGAAAAGTTATGGGAAAAGTAATTTGGTTTAGTTTGCGATATGGCTATGGCTTCATAAATCGGGATGACACCAAGAAAGATGTGTTTGTACATTACACTGCCATTAAGAAGAACAAACCCAGAAACTACCTCCGCAGCCTGCGAAATGGAGAGATTGTTGAATTCGATGTGATAAAGGGGGAAAAAGGTGTGGAAGCTGCCAATGTGATTGGTCCTGGCGGTGTTCCAGTTCAAGGCAGCAGATATGCAGCAGATCACAAGCGTTATTGGCTCTATACACATCGCAGAGGTTTTCCACGTAAACATCAGCAAAATTACCAATCCCGCAAAGATGAAGAGGAGTCTGAAGAGATGGAAAGTGTGACAGAAAGTACAAGTCAACAACAGTCTAATCAGATGAGTAGCTACCCACCATACCATTTAAAGAGACCATATGAATGCAGACAACTATATCCTGATAGTCAAGTGAAAAGTGAACTATTAGGAAGAACAGACAACCAAAATGTGGCAGTATTGAATGGATGTATGCAACATGATCTAGAAGACCCGGCTCAGTGTGGACCTAGAATGGATAACTTCTATTCCAGTATGGCCTATTCCAATCATACAAGTTTAAGTGCTGCTGAACGGGAAAGAGATGCTGAAGAAGTGATTCATGCGGCCAAGGCAGAAGGATTGGGACCCCCTAAACACAGTTGCCCAGATTCAAGTATATCAAAGTCTGATTCTAGTGTAGTTAAATCCCCTAGTGTAGTTAAAGAGGCCGTGACATATCTTTTTCCAGAGTGGCATCGCTCAGACTACAAATATACCACGATAAGCTCTAGAGAGGTAGCCTCAATATTGCAACAGGCATCGAGCAAGTCAGGAAAGAGGAACAAAGGTGATACATTTTGTAATTAATCATACTACTTGTAGATAGTTCATAAGAAAAATGTAACAAACAGAAATGTTTATGCCACTGTTACAGTATAGCAAGGACTAGACTTTCCTGGTAATTGTAACTAACTGTGATCTATTTTGTCATTGAAGAATATATTTAAAGTAAATGCTATGATACAGATGTTGAATTGATATGTTCATGAAAAAGTTGGAAGTATAATATGCGTGGGGACACGCATAATTTTAGCAGACGTGTATGTGGCACCCCACTAAGAATACCATCAGTTTGTGTGTATTTATGTAAAGCAATAGTGTACAATGTGTCCTGTACTGCATGCTTAATTTGTATTGGTGACAGTAGGTAGTATCAGCATCACATGGTCCCTAGCAGCAGTGGAGGCTCATGGGACAGAAGGAGATAAAAGAGGCTGCACTGACAGTTAGTGGCAGTTGGTCCTCAGTGCAGGGGAGCAGAGCTGCGCTGCAAGGTTTCCCCGGTGACCTATGGTGCTGGACCTGTGGTTGTTTGTGCTGAAACTGGCAGTGGGGTTTCCGGTGATACCCCTGGTGTCTATCGTGTCCTAGCAGGTGTAGTCATGCCAGGAAGTAGACCAGGAGGCAGCAGCAGCAGCAGGCCAGCAAGAGAGCTGGGTGGTGATACATATACCTGCTAAGAGTTGAGGCAGTACAGAGGCGGTCCTGCCCCGGAGATGGACACTTAATTAATGGCGCTCTGAGGATAAGACCCTTCTCCTCAGCAAATCAGTGGTTAAATCAGCAGCCATTCGGAGGCAGCCAGAGAGACTGGCCATTGTGACTGGTACCAGAGAAAAGGTCTGTGATAAAACACCTTGCACCACCCTGTATCATCACTTACACTGCAACTGTAGCACTAATAAAGTCCCAGTTTACAGGATTTTTACGCTATACAGCCACTACATCTTAACAGCATAGTTGGAGCAGTTACAGGCAAGGAGCTACAAAGTATCAAATGTAAAGACTGTGTAAGTGAGACTACAGATTAGAGACAGTCAATGAGAATCTGAGCAGAACCACAACCATCCTGCACCCATACTACTTTCGGGTGTCACATTTGGCGTCACTAAGAACAGGATCTGAACACATGACGTTGTCTGATCAGCAAGCTGTTGGGGATTCATCAAGCACGTGTCCAGCTATGGCTAGCATAAACCGGATTAACCTGCCCTATTACTTTGAGGCCCCATGGCTTCCAACATATAGTGGAGATGATCTAGATTCTGACGGCAACTGTCTGAGAGATTTTAAGAACAAAATTAAGTCTGTGTTCAACTTGTACCTACTATCAGAGCCACAGCAAGTGGAGATTCTAATTGGGCAGTTGAAAGATACGGCCTCGAGAGAGGTGATTTCATGGCCAGCGGATCAAAGGAGAACAGTAGGCCTCATCCTGAACCGACTAGCTATGATATTTGATACAAGAACGTTGTCTGAGCTTAAATTGAACTTTTACGCAAGAAAGCAGCAGCCAGGAGAAACACTGCGTGACTTCGTACTCAGTCTACAGAAGGCTCTTCAAGCACTACAGGCCATTGATCCAACAGAAGTCCGACCAACCGATGAAATATTGATTAATCAGTTCATAGAGGGGTCCCACAGTGAGATTGTGAAGGTGCATTTACGCCTACTTCAGTTACAGTTACCAAACAGCTAATTTTTTGTGCTTCAAAGAAACTGCCATTAAGGTGGTAGGGAGATTACAGAGACAAAAAATTCCCTATCCAGAGATGACAAAGCAGGAAATCATAGATATGCACATACCAGAAGACGTTGCTGTACAGGGGGCTCAGGTCCTAAGTACCGATATATTAAGTGCTATAGAAGTACAAGTCGCTGAACTGACCCATGGAATAACTGAAATGTGCCAGCAATTGCGGTATTTCATGCAACAACAAGCTAAGTGCAGAGGAGGGATAGACTGGAGCATCGATGAAGTACAATACAGAGATGTGGACCTTCATCCTGTTGTCCAGAATCAAATTGACATTGTTGCCACACCAGCTACAGAACCAGAGCCTGAAGTCAGTGCAAGAAAAGTTATGGGAAAAGTAATTTGGTTTAGTTTGCGATATGGCTATGGCTTCATAAATCGGGATGACACCAAGAAAGATGTGTTTGTACATTACACTGCCATTAAGAAGAACAAACCCAGAAACTACCTCCGCAGCCTGCGAAATGGAGAGATTGTTGAATTCGATGTGATAAAGGGGGAAAAAGGTGTGGAAGCTGCCAATGTGACAGGTCCTGGCGGTGTTCCAGTTCAAGGCAGCAGATATGCAGCAGATCACAAGCGTTATTGGCTCTATACACATCGCAGAGGTTTTTCACGTAAACATCAGCAAAATTACCAATCCCGCAAAGATGAAGAGGAGTCTGAAGAGATGGAAAGTGTGACAGAAAGTACAAGTCAACAACAGTCTAATCAGATGAGTAGCTACCCACCATACCATTTAAAGAGACCATATGAATGCAGACAACTATATCCTGATAGTCAAGTGAAAAGTGAACTATTAGGAAGAACAGACAACCAAAATGTGGCAGTATTGAATGGATGTATGCAACATGATCTAGAAGACCCGGCTCAGTGTGGACCTAGAATGGATAACTTCTATTCCAGTATGGCCTATTCCAATCATACAAGTTTAAGTGCTGCTGAACGGGAAAGAGATGCTGAAGAAGTGATTCATGCGGCCAAGGCAGAAGGATTGGGACCCCCTAAACACAGTTGCCCAGATTCAAGTATATCAAAGTCTGATTCTAGTGTAGTTAAATCCCCTAGTGTAGTTAAAGAGGCCGTGACATATCTTTTTCCAGAGTGGCATCGCTCAGACTACAAATATACCACGATAAGCTCTAGAGAGGTAGCCTCAATATTGCAACAGGCATCGAGCAAGTCAGGAAAGAGGAACAAAGGTGATACATTTTGTAATTAATCATACTACTTGTAGATAGTTCATAAGAAAAATGTAACAAACAGAAATGTTTATGCCACTGTTACAGTATAGCAAGGACTAGACTTTCCTGGTAATTGTAACTAACTGTGATCTATTTTGTCATTGAAGAATATATTTAAAGTAAATGCTATGATACAGATGTTGAATTGATATGTTCATGAAAAAGTTGGAAGTATAATATGCGTGGGGACACGCATAATTTTAGCAGACGTGTATGTGGCACCCCACTAAGAGTACCATCAGTTTGTGTGTATTTATGTAAAGCAATAGTGTACAATGTGTCCTGTACTGCATGCTTAATTTGTATTGGTGACAGTGGGTAGTATCAGCATCACATGGTCCCTAGCAGCAGTGGAGGCTCATGGGACAGAAGGAGATAAAAGAGGCTGCACTGACAGTTAGTGGCAGTTGGTCCTCAGTGCAGGGGAGCAGAGCTGCGCTGCAAGGTTTCCCCGGTGACCTATGGTGCTGGACCTGTGGTTGTTTGTGCTGAAACTGGCAGTGGGGTTTCCGGTGATACCCCTGGTGTCTATCGTGTCCTAGCAGGTGTAGTCATGCCAGGAAATAGACCAGGAGGCAGCAGCAGCAGGCCAGCAAGAGAGCTGGGTGGTGATACATATACCTGCTAAGAGTTGAGGCAGTACAGAGGCGGTCCTGCCCCGGAGATGGACACTTAATTAATGGCGCTCTGAGGATAAGACCCTTCTCCTCAGCAAATCAGTGGTTAAATCAGCAGCCATTCGGAGGCAGCCAGAGAGACTGGCCATTGTGACTGGTACCAGAGAAAAGGTCTGTGATAAAACACCTTGCACCACCCTGTATCATCACTTACACTGCAACTGTAGCACTAATAAAGTCCCAGTTTACAGGATTTTTACGCTATACAGCCACTACATCTTAACAGCATAGTTGGAGCAGTTACAGGCAAGGAGCTACAAAGTATCAAATGTAAAGACTGTGTAAGTGAGACTACAGATTAGAGACAGTCAATGAGAATCTGAGCAGAACCACAACCATCCTGCACCCATACTACTTTCGGGTGTCACATTTGGCGTCACTAAGAACAGGATCTGAACACATGACGTCTGATCAGCAAGCTGTTGGGGATTCATCAAGCACGTGTCCAGCTATGGCTAGCATAAACCGGATTAACCTGCCCTATTACTTTGAGGCCCCATGGCTTCCAACATATAGTGGAGATGATCCAGATTCTGACGGCAACTGTCTGAGAGATTTTAAGAACAAAATTAAGTCTGTGTTCAGCTTGTACCTACTATCAGAGCCACAGCAAGTGGAGATTCTAATCGGGCAGTTGAAAGGTACGGCCTCGAGAGAGGTGATTTCATGGCCAGCGGATCAAAGGAGAACAGTAGGCCTCATCCTGAACCGACTAGCTATGATATTTGATACAAGAACGTTGTCTGAGCTTAAATTGAACTTTTACGCAAGAAAGCAGCAGCCAGGAGAAACACTGCGTGACTTCGCACTCAGTCTACAGAAGGCTCTTCAAGCACTACAGGCCATTGATCCAACAAAAGTCCGACCAACCGATGAAATATTGATTAATCAGTTCATAGAGGGGTCCCACAGTGAGATTGTGAAGGTGCATTTACGCCTACTTCAGTTACAGTTACCAAACAGCTCATTTTTGTGCTTCAAAGAAACTGCCATTAAGGTGGTAGGGAGATTACAGAGACAAGAAATTCCCTATCCAGAGATCACAAAGCAGGAAATCATAGATATGCACATACCAGAAGACGTTGCTGTACAGGGGGCTCAGGTCCTAAGTACCGATATATTAAGTGCTATAGAAGTACAAGTCGCTGAACTGACCCATGGGATAACTGAAATGTGCCAGCAATTGCGGTATTTCATGCAACAACAAGCTAAGTGCAGAGGAGGGACAGACTGGAGCATCGATGAAGTACAATACAGAGATGTGGACCTTCGTCCTGTTGTCCAGAATCAAATTGACATTGTTGCCACACCAGCTACAGACCCAGAGCCTGAAGTCAGTGCAAGAAAAGTTATGGGAAAAGTAATTTGGTTTAGTTTGCGATATGGCTATGGCTTCATAAATCGGGATGACACCAAGAAAGATGTGTTTGTACATTACACTGCCATTAAGAAGAACAAACCCAGAAACTACCTCCGCAGCCTGCGAAATGGAGAGATTGTTGAATTCGATGTGATAAAGGGGGAAAAAGGTGTGGAAGCTGCCAATGTGACAGGTCCTGGCGGTGTTCCAGTTCAAGGCAGCAGATATGCAGCAGATCACAAGCGTTATTGGCTCTATACACATCGCAGAGGTTTTCCACGTAAACATCAGCAAAATTACCAATGCCGCAAAGATGAAGAGGAGTCTGAAGAGATGGAAAGTGTGACAGAAAGTACAAGTCAACAACAGTCTAATCAGATGAGTAGCTACCCACCATACCATTTAAAGAGACCATATGAATGCAGACAACTATATCCTGATAGTCAAGTGAAAAGTGAACTATTAGGAAGAACAGACAACCAAAATGTGGCAGTATTGAATGGATGTATGCAACATGATCTAGAAGACCCGGCTCAGTGTGGACCTAGAATGGATAACTTCGATTCCAGTACGGCCTATTCCAATCAAACAAGTTTAAGTGCTGCTGAACGGGAAAGAGATGCTGAAGAAGTGATTCATGCGGCCAAGGCAGAAGGATTGGGACCCCCTAAACACAGTTGCCCAGATTCAAGTATATCAAAGTCTGAATCTAGTGTAGTTAAATCCCCTAGTGTAGTTAAAGAGGCCGTGACATATCTTTTTCCAGAGTGGCATCGCTCAGACTACAAATATACCACGATAAGCTCTAGAGAGGTAGCATCAATATTGCAACAGGCATCGAGCAAGTCAGGAAAGAGGAACAAAGGTGATACATTTTCTAATTAATCATACTACTTGTAGATAGTTCATAAGAAAAATGTAACAAACAGAAATGTTTATGCCACTGTTACAGTATAGCAAGGGCTAGACTTTCCTGGTAATTGTAACTAACTGTGATCTATTTTGTCATTGAAGAATATATTTAAAGTAAATGCTATGATACAGATGTTGAATTGATATGTTCATGAAAAAGTTGGAAGTATAATATGCGTGGGGACACGCATAATTTTAGCAGAGGTGTATGTGGCACCCCACTAAGAGTACCATCAGTTTGTGTGTATTTATGTAAAGCAATAGTGTACAATGTGTCCTGTACTGCATGCTTAATTTGTATTGGTGACAGTGGGTAGTATCAGCATCACATGGTCCCTAGCAGCAGTGGAGGCTCATGGGACAGAAGGAGATAAAAGAGGCTGCACTGACAGTTAGTGGCAGTTGGTCCTCAGTGCAGGGGAGCAGAGCTGCGCTGCAAGGTTTCCCCGGTGACCTATGGTGCTGGACCTGTGGTTGTTTGTGCTGAAACTGGCAGTGGGGTTTCCGGTGATACCCCTGGTGTCTATCGTGTCCTAGCAGGTGTAGTCATGCCAGGAAGTAGACCAGGAGGCAGCAGCAGCAGCAGGCCAGCAAGAGAGCTGGGTGGTGATACATATACCTGCTAAGAGTTGAGGCAGTACAGAGGCGGTCCTGCCCCGGAGATGGACACTTAATTAATGGCGCTCTGAGGATAAGACCCTTCTCCTCAGCAAATCAGTGGTTAAATCAGCAGCCATTCGGAGGCAGCCAGAGAGACTGGCCATTGTGACTGGTACCAGAGAAAAGGTCTGTGATAAAACACCTTGCACCACCCTGTATCATCACTTACACTGCAACTGTAGCACTGATAAAGTCCCAGTTTACAGGATTTTTACGCTATACAGCCACTACATCTTAACAGCATAGTGGGAGCAGTTACAGGCAAGGAGCTACAAAGTATCAAATGTAAAGACTGTGTAAGTGAGACTACAGATTAGAGACAGTCAATGAGAATCTGAGCAGAACCACAACCATCCTGCACCCATACTACTTTCGGGTGTCACATTTGGCGTCACTAAGAACAGGATCTGAACACATGACGTTGTCTGATCAGCAAGCTGTTGGGGATTCATCAAGCACGTGTCCAGCTATGGCTAGCATAAACCGGATTAACCTGCCTTATTACTTTGAGGCCCCATGGCTTCCAACATATAGTGGAGATGATCCAGATTCTGACGGCAACTGTCTGAGAGATTTTAAGAACAAAATTAAGTCTGTGTTCAGTTTGTACCTACTATCAGAGCCACAGCAAGTGGTGATTCTAATTGGGCAGTTGAAAGGTACGGCCTCGAGAGAGGTGATTTCATGGCCAGCGGATCAAAGGAGAACAGTAGGCCTCATCCTGAACCGACTAGCTATGATATTTGATACAAGAACGTTGTCTGAGTTTAAAATGAACTTTTACACAAGAAAGCAGCAGCCAGGAGAAATTAAACACTGCGTGACTTCGCACTCAGTCTACAGAAGGCTCTTCAAGCACTACAGGCCATTGATCCAACAGAAGTCCGACCAACCAATGAAATATTGATTAATCAGTTCATAGAGGGGTCCCACAGTGAGATTGTGAAGGTGCATTTATGCCTACTTCAGTTACAGTTACCAAACAGCTCATTTTTTGTGCTTCAAAGAAACTGCCATTAAGGTGGTAGGGAGATTACAGAGACAAGAAATTCCCTATCCAGAGATCACAAAGCAGGAAATCATAGATATGCACATACCAGAAGACGTTGCTGTACAGGGGGCTCAGGTCCTAAGTACCGATATATTAAGTGCTATAGAAGTACAAGTCGCTGAACTGACCCATGGGATAACTGAAATGTGCCAGCAATTGCGGTATTTCATGCAACAACAAGCTAAGTGCAGAGGAGGGACAGACTGGAGCATCGATGAAGTACAATACAGAGATGTGGACCTTCGTCCTGTTGTCCAGAATCAAATTGACATTGTTGCCACACCAGCTACAGAACCAGAGCCTGAAGTCAGTGCAAGAAAAGTTATGGGAAAAGTAATTTGGTTTAGTTTGCGATATGGCTATGGCTTCATAAATCGGGATGACACCAAGAAAGATGTGTTTGTACATTACACTGCCATTAAGAAGAACAAACCCAGAAACGACCTCCGCAGCCTGCGAAATGGAGAGATTGTTGAATTCGATGTGATAAAGGGGGAAAAAGGTGTGGAAGCTGCCAATGTGACAGGTCCTGGCGGTGTTCCAGTTCAAGGCAGCAGATATGCAGCAGATCACAAGCATTATTGGCTCTATACACATCGCAGAGGTTTTCCACGTAAACATCAGCAAAATTACCAATCCCGCAAAGATGAAGAGGAGTCTGAAGAGATGGAAAGTGTGACAGAAAGTACAAGTCAACAACAGTCTAATCAGATGAGTAGCTACCCACCATACCATTTAAAGAGACCATATGAATGCAGACAACTATATCCTGATAGTCAAGTGAAAAGTGAACTATTAGGAAGAACAGACAACCAAAATGTGGCAGTATTGAATGGATGTATGCAACATGATCTAGAAGACCCGGCTCAGTGTGGACCTAGAATGGATAACTTCGATTCCAGTACGGCCTATTCCAATCATACAAGTTTAAGTGCTGCTGAACGGGAAAGAGATGCTGAAGAAGTGATTCATGCGGCCAAGGCAGAAGGATTGGGACCCCCTAAACACAGTTGCCCAGATTCAAGTATATCAAAGTCTGAATCTAGTGTAGTTAAATCCCCTAGTGTAGTTAAAGAGGCCGTGACATATCTTTTTCCAGAGTGGCATCGCTCAGACTACAAATATACCACAATAACCTCTAGAGAGGTAGCATCAATATTGCAACAGGCATCGAGCAAGTCAGGAAAGAGGAACAAAAGTGATAAATTTTGTAATTAATCATACTACTTGTAGATAGTTCATAAGAAAAATTTAAAAAAACAGAAATGTTTATGCCACTGTTACAGTATAGCAAGGACTAGACTTTCCTGGTAATTGTAACTTACTGTGATCTATTTTGTCATTGAAGAATATATTTAAAGTAAATGCTATGATACAGATGTTGAATTGATATGTTCATGAAAAAGTTGGAAGTATAATATGCGTGGGGACACGCATAATTTTAGCAGAGGTGTATGTGGCACCCCACTAAGAGTACCATCAGTTTGTGTGTATTTATGTAAAGCAATAGTGTACAATGTGTCCTGTACTGCATGCTTAATTTGTATTGGTGACAGTGGGTAGTATCAGCATCACATGGTCCCTAGCAGCAGTGGAGGCTCATGGGACAGAAGGAGATAATAGAGGCTGCACTGACAGTTAGTGGCAGTTGGTCCTCAGTGCAGGGGAGCAGAGCTGCGCTGCAAGGTTTCCCCGGTGACCTATGGTGCTGGACCTGTGGTTGTTTGTGCTGAAACTGGCAGTGGGGTTTCCGGTGATACCCCTGGTGTCTATCGTGTCCTAGCAGGTGTAGTCATGCCAGGAAGTGGACCAGGAGGCAGCAGCAGCAGGCCAGCAAGAGAGCTGGGTGGTGATACATATACCTGCTAAGAGTTGAGGCAGTACAGAGGCGGTCCTGCCCCGGAGATGGACACTTAATTAATGGCGCTCTGAGGATAAGACCCTTCTCCTCAGCAAATCAGTGGTTAAATCAGCAGCCATTCGGAGGCAGCCAGAGAGACTGGCCATTGTGACTGGTACCAGAGAAAAGGTCTGTGATAAAACACCTTGCACCACCCTGTATCATCACTTACACTGCAACTGTAGCACTGATAAAGTCCCAGTTTACAGGATTTTTACGCTATACAGCCACTACATCTTAACAGCATAGTTGGAGCAGTTACAGGCAAGGAGCTACAAAGTATAAAATGTAAAGACTGTGTAAGTGAGACTACAGATTAGAGACAGTCAATGAGAATCTGAACAGAACCACAACCATCCTGCACCCATACTACTTTCGGGTGTCACATATGTCCTCGAGTTCTAATACTTCTCTTCCTTTGAAGAATGTTTCCCTCCTGAACTTTGTTAAGACCCTTGGTATATTTGAAAGTTTCTATCATGTCCCCCCTTTCCCTCCTCTCCTCCATACTATACATGTTAAGATCTTTTAGCCTTTCCGGGTAAGTTTTGTGATGTAGGCCATGCACCATTTTAGTTGCTCTTCTTTGTACACTCTCTAATCTCCTATATATTAGCCCAGATCTGTGACTTTGTGACTCATTTGCTAACGCTGGGCGGAGTCAAGTCACAGATCTGCCCTAATATGTTGGAGAAATATAGGAGAATAGGATAATTACATAGGCGAATAGGCTATATAGATAGAATTATTGATGATACAAGTACCGCAGGATGTACTCAGAACAATACAGACCGCTGGTGAATTGTGTGGAGACATCAGCAGCTGCACCACGTTAAGGCTCCGTCCAGGTCCCGCCCCTGACGCAGGGACGTGCAGTCAGGGGAGGCAGTGCCTCCCCTGTCATTAATGATTACAGTAAAACAAAGAAGATACTTATGACACAAAGTGTCATAAGTATATGCTTTATATTACTGTAATCATTTTTACAGTGCTAAAGCATGTTTAAATTAGTTGCCGAGGCACCAAGAGTGGTGCCTCCCGAAGCCAATGATAAAGGGTCAGAAACGGGGGAGGCGCCAAACAATGGGCAGGAAAAAGCCCATTTAAAAGAAGCGCTCTAAGCGGCACTAGTATGAGTGCCTCAGTGACAGGGGCGTGCTTGCAGCCCATGTGAAAGCCCGCCTCTGTCACTGAGGCAGAAATGATTGGGCACCAGGATCAGAGCTCTCCCTGGTCCAGCCCACCTTCACCACAGAGTCCCTTATTGAGGCCGCTGCTACTCCCGCTCACCTCTCACAGCCGAGGGTAGCCGCTCTCACTGCCGCCAGGAATGTCCAATCTAGGTAAGCGCCGGCATCACTTTTGGGGGGGGGGGGACGCCGCAGCCAGACATACTGTACTCCACTACCGTCGGCCGCTCCGCCCCGCCGCGGCCAGAGAGCCAGCCGATTTCATCTCCCGGTGTCCGTGCTGAACGCTGCTGTGTATTGACCATGGGCTGCCCTGCGCTCTGTGGTTCAGAGCTCCGGGCAACCCATGGTCTGTACACAGCAGCGTTCAGCATGTAGAAATGCGCACTGTGACAAGGGGGGGTGAGGGGGGGGGGGGGGGTTGGGGAGAATTCCTCCATGACCAGGGGGGTAAAGGGGTTGGGTGGGGGGAGATTACCTGATATGTGGCCATGTGCTGGGGTATAAGGGGAGGAAGGGTGGTTGGTAGTTGCTACGTGTGTGCCAGGGTATAAGGGGGGGGGGGGGGTAATTGCTGCATGTATGCCAGGTGTAATGGGATGGGGTGTATACTGTGTGTGTGCCAGGTTATAAGAGAGGGGGGGTAATTACTGCGTGTGTGCTGGGGTGTAAGGGGAGGGGGGGTGCTTACTGCATCTGTGCCGGGGTATAAAGGGAGGGGGGGTGATTACTGCCTCTGTGCCGGGGTATAAGGGGAGGGAGGGTGATTACTGCCTCTGTGCCGAGGTATAAGGGGCCTGCAGCTGTAATAACGCTTCCATACTTCCAGGCAGACTCTCCGCTGCTGTCCTTAACCCCGGGCATCTCTGCTGCCCAGACTTAACGGGCATTGGCGGCAGCATCGGACTGGGAATTAGCAGTGGGGGCTGTAGCTGGCGGTGACTTTAGCAGGCATTGGCAGCTGGCGTGGTTGGCAATACAGTAGCGGGCTCTGGCGCCAGCTATAGTGCTGGTAGCGGGCATGCCTCACCAGCCACTGACCTCACCACACGCCACTGCCCTGACGCCAGCCATTGGACAGATGGCGGAAGCCCGCGCTGTGATTAGCCCCTGCGGCTAGCTGCGAGCAGCGCAATACTTGACTCCTGCTGGGCCCCCTCTCACACATGGAGCCGCTGCCGGACACTGGGATGCCACGCGGCGGACAGATCGGTAAGGTGCCCGTGCCCGCCGTCCCCGGACTCATCCGCCGTCCCCGCTAGATGGAGGGAGCTGGGGATGCTCTGGAGCATGCACACCAAACCGCTCCTCCCCTGCGTGCTCCAGAGCGGTATCAGGCACAACCTCTGCCTACTCGCCCTGACCTACAGCAACAAGTACATACCCGGCCACTATGTGCGGACACCGGAGCGGGGGCAGCAGCAGTAGCAGGCGGAGGGAGCCTGAGGACAAGGGGGACACCCAGCACATAGATCCAGAGGCTGCAGACCTGCATCTCCCTTCATATACAGAGTAACCCACCTCCCCACTATCTTATACTGTATATGCATTAATGTATTCAGCCTCTGTATAACATATATACTAAACCTACCTCCATCCCACCCACAGCACACCCACACCCACCCCTACACCACCCGCAGAGCCTCTGGAACCCATCCACTGCACCCCCGCCCCTCCCCCACCCACGTAACCCCAGTCCCTCACCGGCCCGCCGCACAACTGAACCCCCAACACCACCCGCAGCACACCCGCCCCTTCCCCACCCGCAACACCTCTGGAACCCCTCCACCACACCACCACCCCTGCCCGACCCCACCCACATAACCTCAGCCCCTCACCAGCCCGCCGCACCACCGAACCCCCAACACCACCCGTGGCACACCCGCCCCTTCCCCACCCGCAACGCCTCTGGAACCCCTCCACCATCCACCGCACCCCCACCCCTGCCCCTCCCCCACCCACATAACCTCAGCCCCTCACCGGCCCGCAGCACCACCCACTGTACACCTATCCCTTCCCCACCCCTAGCGCCTCCGGAACCCCTGCCACATACGCAACAGTCCTGCACCTGGCCATCCCCCACCCCAGCACCTCCAACGTTACCCCAAACACAGCACTTCCCACCCCCTCCTCCATCCACCACCCCTCCCACACCACCTCCTGACCCCCTCTCCCACCTGCACCCCCCCCCCCCCCATATATGCCCCCCCCCCCTCCACCTGCAGCATGCACAGACAATCTCCCCCATATGCGGTCACCCCTGTGCTGTTCATGCCCACAAAAGGGCCTACGCCCCCTTCATCATCAAACGCACTATTGCCGTTCAATATTTACACACTCACAAAACTAGATATGCACCAACCACTCCTGCTATATATTTGGCCAGATCTGTGACTTTGTGACTCATCTTCAAATGCTGCCCAGAGACACAATGCTGGGCGGAGTTACAGATCTAACGTGTCTGGCCCACCCGCTGCTGCTGTGATTGCTGTGTGCTCTCCCTCACGCTCCTGCCTCCCTCCACGCTGCTGCTTGGTGCGTCCCGCCGCCATGTGTGAGAGCTGCAGAGCTGGGTAGTGCTGTTGTGCTTTCCCCACCTCCCTCTTCCTCACGTGTCAAGGTGGCCACGCAAGAGAGGCAGCCGAGACATCCCTGTTTGTCCCCTTGACCTCAGCATCCGCCGGCCACACCTCCTGCCTCCTCCTCCCCCAGCCCACGCCTACCCACTTACCTGCGGCTACTGCTGCACCACCCCCGCACCACGATCCCCCACACATGGACATGCTGGACCAGAGCCTGGACTCCTCCACCACCGCCAGCTGTATGCCCTGTGTACTGCCCTGCGTGTCTGTCGCTCCTATCTCCCGCCATGCGTATGTTATTTTTATTATTAGCGCACAAGGGGGTCATTCCAAGTTGATCGTACGCTAGCTACTTTTTGCAGCCATGCAAACGCATAGTCGCCGGCCACTGGGGAGTGTCTTCTAGCTTTGCAAGTGTGCGTATGCTTGTGCAGCCGAGCAGTACAAAAATCATTTGTGCAGTTTCTGAGCAGGTCTGAACTTACTCAGCCGCTGCGATCACTTCAGCCTGTCCACTCCCGGAATTGACACCCGCCATGCAAATGCTTGGACACGCCTGTGTTTTTCCAACCACTCCTTCAAAACGGTCAGTTGACACCCACCAACCCCCTCTTCCTGTCAATCTTCTTGCAATCAGCTGTGCAAATGGATTCTTCGTTAAATCCATCGCCCAGCACCGATCTGCTTTGAACCCGTATGACGCGCCTGCGCATTGCGGTGCATGTGCAGTAGTGACCTAATTGCTGTGTTGCGAAAACCAGCAGTGTGCGATCAGGTTGGAATGACCCCCTAAGTTTCCTCCTTACCCAATTGCATTTATTCATCTTCTCACTAACACGCACTGTTTAGGTAGAACATCTCTACTGCCCTGCCTCTCTCTACTCCTTACAGCCCTCCCTTTCCGTAGACTATCCCTACCATCCGGCGTGTTCGTAGCTTCTCCCTAACACACTGAAAATCCCAAATCTTTGCCTACTATCCTGCATTTCCCTGCATTCCCTCTTTTGGCCCTTCCGATCTCTACATTCACTTCCTACCAAAGGCATTTTAGAATTTCCAATGTAACGCACGCCACCCCTCTATCACCTCCCTATCTCCCAGCATATTTCTATAGAATCTCTACCACCCAGTGTTTCCCTATTTCCATACTACAAACCTGTGTATCTCTATCCTCTTCCGACCGCCCTGCCCCTGTCTACTGCCTTCCATGTTCCAAACTTCTGTGGACCAGCCGGCATCTACTTATTCTCTCTTTAACACTCTACATCTCTGTAGCCCCTACTTACCGCACTGCATATTTCTGTTATCGCCTTACCCCCTTATTGTACACCTTCACACTAAAGCAGGTCATCAGGACCTGAACGCTCGCTAGCATTTTGACCTACGCTAACATCAGGTCTAAACTGTGCATGCGTAGGCACCGCATTGTGCTGGCACATCGCACGGGTACAAAGTGGATCTCTGCCATGGGTTTGAGCCAAGAATACATTTGCACGGTACTCAGGTTACAGGGGCGCAGCCCCTTCCGACGGTGTGAAGAGCGCCTAGTGTATTTATATCCTTCTGGAGACATGGGTGGTCATTCCGAGTTGATCGCAGCCAGCAACTTTTAGCTGCTGCTGCGATCAATAGTCCACGCCTATGGGGGAGTGTATTTTAGCTTAGCAGGGCTGCGATCGCTTGTGCAGCCCTGCTAAGCTATAAAAATTTCAAGCAATTTCAGAGTAGCCCTGGACATACTTACCCTGTGCGATGCTCCCTGCAATGCTGAAGCTGCTTCTGACGTCAGACATCCGCCCTCCGTTGGTCTGACTTGCCTTTCTCATTACTTTGTTGCATTGCTTTCCTGTCTTTAAGTCACTTGAAATAGTGACTCCTAAATCCCTTTCCTCCTCAGTAGTTTCCATTATAGTACCCTTGATACTATATTTAGCCTTCGGGATTTTGAGACGCAAGTGCATGATTTTGCATTTTTTAGCATTAAACTGTAGTTACCACGTTATTGACCATTTCTGAAGCCTACCTAGGTCATCAATCATTTGTTTTACCCCTTCCGGTGTGTCTACCCTGTATCATCTTTGTATCATCTGCTAAAAGGCATACTTTCCCTTCAATAACATTTGCAATGTCACCAACAAAGATATTAAACAGAACTGGTCCCAGTACAGATCCCTGGGGTACTCCACTGGTAACATTTCCCTCCATAGATTGCACTCCATTTACAACAACTGTCTGTTTCCTATCCTACAACCAGGTTCTTATCCATTTAACTGTTTTATAATCCACCCCTATGCTTTCAAGTTTATTTAGCAGTTGCGATGTGGGACAGTGTCAAATGCTTTACTAAAGTCTAGATATGCTACATCTACAGCTCCCCCTTGATCTCTTATTTTCATCACAGAGTCAAAAAAGTAAATAAGATTTGTTTGGCATGATCTCCCACCAGTAAATCCATGCTGTTTTGGATCCTGTAAGTTGCTTTGTGCATTGCTGACTGTAGGTGCAAGCCCAGTCCAGGCTGCATCTGGGAATAACCCTGCACTGGCCAGGCTAGGCTACAAGGGCGCTTCACCATAGGTAAGGGTCCTGGCAGTGGCCACACTTCACCCTCTGAAGTTTTCGCTGTCTTGAGCTCTTGCTCCATCAGAACCACCCTTCCTACGCCCCTGGTTGGGAGGTATGATAAAATGAAGTAGTTACCCAAAGCAACCAATCGCAGCCTCAGCTTCTAACTCTCATTTATAAGCAGAATATTTGAAATGACAGTTTGAAGTTGATTAGTTGCATATGGCAACCTCTCTACGTCATTACTCCCCAAGGGTTGATACATTTTGCCCTTCATCTACAGTGCATCCGGAAAGTATTCACAGCGCTTCACTTTTTCCACATTTTGTTATGGTACAGCTTTATTCCAAAATGGAATAAATTATTTTTTTCTCTCAAAATTCTACACACAGTACCCATAATGACAACGTGAAAAATTTTTTTTTTTAGATTTTTGCTGATTTATTAAAAATAAAAAACTAAGAAATCACATGTACATAAGTATTCACAACCTTTGACAATGAAGATCAAAATTTAGCTCAGATGCATCCTGTTTCCACTGATCTTACTTGAGATGTTTCTACAGCTTAATTGGAGTCCACCTGTGGTAAATTCAGTTGATTGGACATGTTTTGGAAAGGCACACACCTGTCTATTATAAGGTAAGGTCCCACACTTGACAGTGCATGTCTGAGCACAAACCAAGCATGAAGTCAAAGGAATTGTCTGTAGACAAAGATTGAACTATTTGGCGTGAATGCCAGGCGTCATGTTTGGAGGAAACCAGGCACCGCTCATCACCAGGCCAATACCATCCCTACAGTGAAGAATGGTGGTGGCAGCATCATGCTGCGGGGATGTTTTTCAGTGGCAGGAACTGGGAGACTTCTCAGGATAGAGGGAAAGATGAAAACAGCAATGTACAGAGACATCTTGGATGAAAACCTGCTCCAGAGCACTCGTGTCCTCAGACTGGGGGCGACGGTTCATCTTTCAGCATTACAACGACCCTAAGCACACAGCTAAGATATCAAAGGAGTGGCTTTAGGACAACTCTGTGAATGTCCTTGAGTGGCCCAGCCAGAGCCCAGACTTAAATCCGATTGAACATCTCTGGAGAGATCTGAAAATGGCTGTGCACCGACGCTTCCCATCCAACCTGATGGAGCTTGAGAGGTGCTGCAAAGAGGAATGGGCGAAACTGCCCAAAGATAGGTGTGCCAAGCTTGTGGCATCATATTCAAAAAGACTTGAGGCTGTAATTGCTGCCAAAGGTGCATCAACAAAGTATTGCGCAAAGGCTGTGAATACTTATGTACATGTGATTTCTTTGTTTGATTTTTATAAATTGGCAAAAATCTCAAAAAACACTTTTTTCACGTTGTCATTATGGGGTATTGTGTGTAGAATCTTGAGGGAAAAAATAAATTTATTCCATGGAATAAGGCTGTAACATAACAAAATGTGGAAAAACTGTAGCGCTGTGAATACTTTTCGGATGCACTGTAACAACAACAGAATATATCACAGAGAATGTAATTTCCTGTACGGAAATACAGAACATGAGAAATATTTTTATCACTTTTCTGATCAGATATTTTTAAATAATATGTTTTCTTACCATTGTGATAATGTGAGAGATAGTTTTCCAAAATAGTGTAAAAGACAGACAACGCAATATATAACGTGGCCATTATAATAGGGACTTACTGAGTAGGATGTGGGGTTCACACCTGTTCGCAATGCTGTACCGGGGCACCAAAATCATATATGGGATAATGTATTCTTACTGCAAATTATTAGTCTAGTACAGGTACGGTCTAGGCTGGCTTTTAATCGCACGCACAAATATGGGCAGGGTCACGTGGGAATGATGCGGCTCATGGGGGCTTGGCTTTGCGGCACGCCCCTCTCTCTCTCTATGCCGGGCAGCCAAGCAGAGCGCCAGGAGGCAGAGCTGCTCAGTCAGACCCTGTCTATGGGAGTTGGATAGCCGAGCAGAGTGACAGGACTTGGAGGCTGAGCTGCTAAGCCAGCCCGGTCTCTCTGTGTGGCCGGACTGGCCCATAAACCCTCCTGGCAAGTGCCAGATGGGCAGTCCAGCCCTGTTCAATTATAAGTCACCAACGACCACAGATTTCCAAGGTGATTTGTAACATCCATAAAGTACAGTAAGAGGTGCGTGTTTTTCTAATGAAAATTACCTCATGGGGCCTGATCCGGAGTTGGATGCTGCAACTTCTGTGTCTGCACCTTTTGCCGGTATTGCTTCTGCTACTATATGCAAATGCAGCTACCAGCCCTCCCCTGGTGTACATCTGTGCAAGCACTGAGACGGCCACTTCTTTAGATGCTGAAATACCCTTGCTACTTGTTTAGACACAATCAGTCCCACAATCAAACCTGCAGTAGCCTCATAGGTGCAGAATCTCTGTCAGAGTGTGGCCTCCGATGTGAGCGAGTATGTGTCTGAGTTAGCAACTGCTTCAGCGTCATGCCCATGACACGCCAATAGCCACTACTTCCAAATCAGATCCGTTCCAGGTGTGGTATAGAAGTTCTACAGTAATTAGATAGACAGTCATTAAGTCGACAACACATGGGGGTAAATTTACTAAGGTGGGAGATTTTTAGAACTGGTGATGTTGCCCATGGCAACCAATCAGATTCTACTTACCATTTATCTAGCTGCTTCTAGCAGATAATAGAGATAATCTGATTGGTTGCTATGGGCAAAATCACCAGTTCTAAAAATCTCCCACCTTAGTAAATTTACCCCATGGGCTATAGGGTCAAAAGGTCGACATGGAAAAGGTAAACAGTAGAAAAGATCAACAGGTACAAGGTCAGATTTGTAAATATGTATATACAAGTGTGCTGCCAGTAGCCGCTGGTAAAGGGACGATCAAATCCCTTAAAAAGATACACAAAGAAGAGAACCAGTGCTGGCTTTTTTGATTAAATAAAAAATGGACGGTTTGTTAAAGAATAGTATTTATTCACCATTAAACATTTAAAAGATTCTTATAAAAGAAAGATGCTTTGCTGTGTCCTCAGGAGCATATACTGTAGGGCATATATGCTCCTGAGGAAGCTGGATGTTTGGATGCCAGCGAAACGCGTAGAGCCTGAGAACCTGAGCCTATGCCACACAAAGATATCCTGGACTCCTGCTTTATAGCCCTGTCACTAATTGGACACTTGCTCCACCTTTTGGACTCACAGCAAAGCACCTTTGTTTGGACTCCCTTCCTAGCCATAATTGGATAACTCCTAAGGCTGAGAGACTGATAAGGGACAACCATCTACCCATAGGCAAACGCAGAGGTGGGTTCTGGTTGCCCAGAAACCCCCCTACTCTTGGCAAGTGGCTCAAATTATGACAACAATACCAATGGTATATAATAGTTACTAGAGCTGCAGACACATCTTGCAGTTTAAGGGTCAGAGCAGGACTGCTGCACATGCCCAGTGATAGCTATTGCTTCTACCAAGTTTGCTGTGTGTGGCTCTGACTCCTCAGTCAGTGCACTGGACCAGAGAGTAGCTACCAAGAGGAGACAGAAGCCTTACCTTGAAGTGGGAGAAGTGTGCTTAGCAGAGGCGTATCTAGCACGGGGTGGGCGCCATGGAAGCCCCAACAGAGGGGGGCGCCACCGGCACCTACACGGCCCGCCCGCCCCATGTGTCAGGGATTCCGCCGGCGCTACCCGCGGCGCTTTCCCTGTCTCCCCGGGTGCTGTGCCTGTCACACTGGACAGGCAGCGGCAGCCAGGAGCCTCCCCCTACTCCCCCCCACTGCAAAGTGTACATTGCGCATGCACGATCGTGACCTCGGAGGTACGCGCGCGCGACCACGGGGGGGGTGCGCGGCCTCAGAACAGTGCAGGTGAGCGGGGTAAGGTTTATACTTTCCTGTCGGGAGAGGAGAGGGGTGGGGAGGGGAGGGGAAGGGGGTGCGGGACAGTGTGTGTGTGAGTGTGTTAATTGTGTGTGGGACAGTGTGCGTGTGTGTTAATTGTGTGCGGGACAGTGTGCGTGTGTGTTAATTGTGTGCGGGACAGTGTGCATGTGTGTTAATTGTGTGTGTGTGTGTGTGTGTGTGGGACAGTGTGAGTGTGTGTTAATTGTGTGTGTGTGTGTGTGTGTGTGTGTGTGACAGTGTGCGTGTGTGTGTGTGTGTGTGTGTGTGTGTGTGTGTGTGTGTGGGACAGGGTGCGTGTGTGTTAAGTGTGTTAAGTGTGTGTGTGTGTGTGTGTGTGTGTGTGTGTGTGGGACAGTGTGAGTGTGTTAATTGTGTGTGTGTGGGACAGTTTGAGTGTCTGTTAATTGTGTGTGGGTGGGACAGTGTGCGTGTGTGTTAATTGTGTGTGTGTGGGACAGTGTGTGTGCGTGTGTGGCAGGGGCGTGCAGGCAGTGCCTCCCCTGTGATTAATTATTAAAATAATCTAAAGAAGATACTTATAGGACACATATTCTGTGTCATAAGTATCTTCTTTATTTCATTCTAATAATTTTTCTACCTTAAATGTGCATGGGAGGCACTGAAAGCAGTGCCTCCCATACAGAATGGAAACGGGACAGAGCGGGGGGCGGGGCCAAGCACTGGGCTGTAAAAGCCCATTAAAACAGATGGGGAAAGCAGCACTAAAAAAAGTGCCTCGCTGACAGGGACACCACCCCCATGTCAGCGAGGCACATGTGATTGGACAGCGGATCCAGTGCTGGATCCGCTTGTCCAATCACCCACATGCGGCGCTGGAGGCGGCAGGTCCCCAGGCGGTGAGTGGCGTCTGCAGTGTGCGCCCCATCCTCCGCTGACAGGAGCGGCATTGTGCGGCTCTCCCCCGTGCGGCTCTCCCCTTCCTCCGCCGGCTCCGTCCTCCCGCTGACAGGAGCGGCGGTGTGCGGCTCTCCCCCTCCGCCGGCTCCGTCCTCCCGGCGTGGCCCTGCAGTGTGTGCGGCTTTCCCCAGCAGCAGCAGCAGCAGCAGGTTAGTCTCTCTCTCTCTCTCCTCCCCCTCCCCCCTTTCTCTCTCTCTTTCTCCTCCTGTGGATTGAAGTTTGTAAGTGTAATTTTCATTTTTACAGGTGCCCCTATTGGATTCTACTGACAAGTGGACGTGACCGGCGTGGGATGTAGGTAAGTAATCTGTCTCTACTCCTATTGGATTCTACTGGACAAATGGACGTGACCGTCGTGGGATATAGGTAAGTATGTGTGAGTGTGTAAGTGTGTTTTAATAATTTTTTTCTGTTGTAGAACTACAGGTACCAGCGGGCCCGTTATTTCCACACATGCTGGTACTTGAGGTTCTCCAAGTACCAGCAAGTGGGGGAGGCTTGCTGGGCCTTGTAGTTCCACAACAACAAAAATAAGAATTTACTTACCGATAATTCTATTTCTCATAGTCCGTAGTGGATGCTGGGGACTCCATAAGGACCATGGGGAATAGCGGCTCCGCAGGAGACTGGGCACATCTAAAGAAAGCTTTAGGACTATCTGGTGTGCACTGGCTCCTCCCCCTATGACCCTCCTCCAAGCCTCAGTTAGGATACTGTGCCCAGACGAGCGTACACAATAAGGAAGGATTTTGAATCCCGGGTAAGACTCATACCAGCCACACCAATCACACCGTATAACCTGTGATCTGAACCCAGTTAACAGCATGATAACAGAGGAGCCTCTGAAAGATGGCTCACAACAATAATAACCCGATTTTTGTAACAATAACTATGTACAAGTATTGCAGACAATCCGCACTTGGGATGGGCGCCCAGCATCCACTACGGACTATGAGAAATAGAATTATCGGTAAGTAAATTCTTATTTTCTCTAACGTCCTAAGTGGATGCTGGGGACTCCGTAAGGACCATGGGGATTATACCAAAGCTCCCAAACGGGCGGGAGAGTGCGGATGACTCTGCAGCACCAAATGAGAGAACTCCAGGTCCTCCTCAGCCAGGATATCAATTTTGTAGAATTTTACAAACGTATTTGCTCCTGACCAAGTAGCTGCTCGGCAAAGTTGTAAAGCCGAGACCCCTCGGGCAGCCGCCCAAGATGAGCCCACCTTCCTTGTGGAGTGGGCATTTACAGATTTTTGGCTGTGGCAGGCCTGCCACAGAATGTGCAAGCTGAATTGTACTACAAATCCAACGAGCAATAGTCTGCTTAGAAGCAGGAGGACCCAGCTTGTTGGGTGCATACAGGATAAACAGCGAGTCAGATTTCCTGACTCCAGCCATCCTGGAAACATATATTTTCAGGGCACTGACAACGTCTAGCAACTTGGAGGCCTCCAAGTCCCTAGTAGCCGCAGGCACCACCAATAGGTTGGTTCAGGTGAAACGCTGAAACCACCTTGGGGAGAAACTGAGGACGAGTCCTCAATTCCGCCCTGTCCGAATGGAAAATCAGATAAGGGCTTTTTCAGGATAAAGCCGCCCATTCTGACACGCGCCTGGCCCAGGCCAGGGCCAAAAGCATGACCACTTTTCATGTGAGATATTTTAACTCCACAGATTTAAGTGGTTCAAACCAATGTGACTTTTGGAACCCAAAACTACATTGAGATCCCAAAGTGCCACTGGAGGCACAAAAGGAGGCTGTATATGCAGTACCCCTTTTACAAACGTCTGAACTTCAGGGACTGAAGCTAGTTCTTTTTTGGAAGAAAATTGACAGGGACAAAATTTGAACCTTAATGGACCCCAATTTCAGGCCCATAGACACTCCTGTTTGCAGGAAATGTAGGAATCGACCCAGTTGAATTTCCTCCGTCGGGCCTTACTGGCCTCGCACCACGCAACATATTTTCGCCAATTGCGGTGATAATGTTTTTGCGGTTACATCCTTCCTGGCTTTGATCAGGATAGGGATGACTTCATCCGGAATGCCTTTTTTCCTTCAGGATCCGGCGTTCAACCGCCATGCCGTCAAACGCAGCCGCGGTAAGTCTTGGAACAGACAGGGTCCTTGCTGGAGCAGGTCCCTTCTTAGAGGTAGAGGCCACGGATCTTCCGTGAGCATCTCTTGAAGTTCCGGTTACCAAGTTCTTCTTGGCCAATCCGGAACCACGAATATAGAGCTTACTCCTCTCCATCTTATCAATCTCAGTACCTTGGGTATGAGAGGCAGAGGAGGGAACACATACCCTGACTGGTACACCCACGGTGTTACCAGAGCGTCTACAGCTTATTGCCTGAGGGTCCCTGGACCTGGCGCAATACCTGTCGAGTTTTTAATCATGTGGGAGACTTCTGGGTGAAGTCCCCACTCTCCCGGGTGGAGGTCGTGCTGCGGAAGTCTGCTTCCCAGTTGTCCACTCCCGGAATGAATACTGCTGACAGTGCTATCACATGATTTTCCGCCCAGCGAAGAATCCTTGCAGCTTCTGCCATTGCCCTCCTGCTTCTTGTGCCACCCTGTCTGTTTACGTGGGTGACTGCCGTGATGTTGTCCGACTGGATCAACACCGGCTGACCTTGAAGCAGAGGTCTTGCTAAGCTTAGAGCATTGTAAATGTCCCTTAGCTTCAGGATATTTATGTGAAGTGATGTCTCCAGGCTTGACCATAAGCCCTGGATATTCCTTCCCTGTGTGACTGCTCCCCAGCCTCGCAGGCTGGCATCCGTGGTCACCAGGACCCAGTCCTGAATGCCTAATCTGCGGCCCTCTAGAAGATGAGCACTCTGCAACCACCACAGGAGGGACACCCTTGTCCTTGATGACAGGGTTATCCGCTGATGCATCTGAAGATGCGACCCGGACCATTTGTCCAGCAGGTCCCACTGGTGCGTGGAATCTGTCGAATGGGATTGCTTCGTAGGAAGCCACCATTTTACCCAGAACCCTTGTGCATTGATGCACTGAGACTTGGCTCGGTTTTAGGAGGTTCCTGACTAGCTCGGATAACTCCCTGGCTTTCTCCTCCGGGAGAAACACCTTTTACTGGACTGTGTCCAGGATCATCCCTAGGAACAGAAGACACGTCGTCGGAACCAGGTGCGATTTTGGTATATTGAGAATCCAATCGTGCTGCCGCAACACTACCTGAGATAGTGCTACACCGACCTCCAACTGTTCCCTGGATCTTACCCTTATCAGGGAATTGTCCAAGTAAGGGATAACTAAAATTCACTTCCTTCGAAGGAATATCATCATTTCGGCCATTACCTTGGTAAAGACCCGGGGTGCCGTGGACCATCCATACGGCAGCGTCTGAACTGATAGTGACAGTTCTGTACCATAAACCTGAGCTACCCTTGGTGAGAAGGGTAAATTTTGACATGAAGGTAAGCATCCTTGATGTCCCGAGACATCATGTAGTCCCCTTCTTCCAGGTTCGCAATCACTGCTCTGAGTGACTCAATCTTGAATTTGAACCTCTGTATGTAAGTGTTCAAAGATTTTAGATTTAGAATCGGTCTCACCGAGCCGTCCGGCTTCGGTACCACAACAGTGTGGAATAATACCCCGTTCCCTGTTGCAGGAGGGGTATCTTGATTATCACCTGCTGGGAATACAGCTTGTGAATGGCTTCCAAAACTGTTTCCCTGTCAGAAGGAGACATCGGTAAAGCCGACTTTAGGAAACGGCGAGGGGGAGACGTCTCGAATTCTAATTTGTACCCCTGAGATATCACCTGAAGGATCCAGGGGTCTACTTGCGAGTGAGCCCACTGCGCGCTGAAATTCATTGAGACGGGGGTCCCCACCGTGCCTGATTCTGCTTGTAAAGCCCCAGCGTATACTGAGGGCTTGGCAGAGGCGGGAGAGGGTTTCTGTTCCTGGGAACTGGCTGATTTCTGCAGCCTTTTTCCTCTCCCTCTGTCACGGGGCAGAAATGAGGAACCTTGTCCACGAAAAGACTGCGCCTGATAATACGGCGTCTTCTCATGTTGAGAGGCGACCTGGGGTACAAACGTGGAATTCCCAGCTGTTGCCGTGGCCACCAGGTCTGAAAGACCGACCCCAAATAACTCCTCCCCTTAATAAAGCAATACTTCCAAATGCCGTTTGGAATACGCATCACCTGACCACTGACGTGTCCATAACCCTCTACTGGTAGAAATGGACAACGCGCTTAGACTTGATGCCAGTCGGCAAATATTCCGCTGTGCATCACGCATATATAGAAATGCATCTTTTAAATGCTCTATAGGCAAAAATATACTGTCCCTATCTAGGGTATCAATATTTTCAGTCAGGGAATCCGACCACGCCAACCCAGCACTGCACATCCAGGCTGAGGCGATTGCTGGTCGCAGTATAACACCAGTATGTGTGTAAATACCTTTTAGGATACCCTCCTGCTTTCTATCAGCAGGATCCTTAAGGGCGGCCATCTCAGGCGAAGGTAGAGCCCTTACAAGCGTGTGAGCGCTTTATCCACCCTAGGGGGTGTTTCCCAACGCACCCTAACCTCTGGCGGGAAAGGATATAATGCCAATAACATTTTAGAAATTATCAGTTGTTATCGGGGGAAACCCACGCATCATCACACACCTCATTTAATTTCTCAGATTCAGGAAAACTACAGGTAGTTTTTCCTCACCGAACATAATACCCCTTTTTTGGTGGTACTCGTATTATCAGAAATGTGTAAAACATTTTTCATTGCCTCAATCATGTAACGTGTGGCCCTACTGGAAGTCACATTCGTCTCTTCACCGTCGACACTGGAGTCAGTATCCGTGTCGGCGTCTATATCTGCCATCTGAGGTAACGGGCGCTTTAGAGCCCCTGACGGCCTATGAGACGTCTGGACAGGCACAAGCTGAGTAGCCGGCTGTCTCATGTCAACCACTGTCTTTTATACAGAGCTGACACTGTCACGTAATTCCTTCCAACAGTTCATCCACTCAGGTGTCGACCCCCTAGGGGGTGACATCACTATTACAGGCAATCTGCTCCGTCTCCACATCATTTTTCTCCTCATACATGTCGACACAAAAGTACCGACATACAGCACACACACAGGGAATGCTCTGATAGAGGACAGGACCCCACTAGCCCTTTGGGGAGACAGAGGGAGAGTTTGCCAGCACACACCAGAGCGCTATATATATACAGGGATAACCTTATATAAGTGTTTGTCCCCTTATAGCTGCTGTATAGTTAATACTGCGCCTAATTAGTGCCCCCCTCTCTTTTTTTTAACCCTTTCTGTAGTGTAGTGACTGCAGGGGAGAGACAGGGAGCTTCCCTCCAACGGAGCTGTGAGGGAAAATGGCGCCAGTGTGCTGAGGAGATAGGCTCCGCCCCTTTTTCGCGGACTTTTCTCCTGCTTTTTTATGGATTCTGGCAGGGGTTAAATGCATCCATATAGCCCAGGAGCTATATGTGATGCATTTTTTTTGCCATCCAAGGTGTTTTTATTGCGTCTCAGGGCGCCCCCCCCCAGCGCCCTGCACCCTCAGTGACCGAAGTGTGAAGTGTGCTGAGAGCAATGGCGCACAGCTGCAGTGCTGTGCGCTACCTTGTTGAAGACAGGACGTCTTCTGCCGCCGATTTTCCGGACCTCTTCTGCCTTCTGGCTCTGTAAGGGGGCCGGCGGCGCGGCTCTGGGACCCATCCAAGCTGGGCCTGTGATCGTCCCTCTGGAGCTAATGTCCAGTAGCCTAAGAAGCCCAATCCACTCTGCACGCAGGTGAGTTCGCTTCTTCTCCCCTTAGTCCCTCGATGCAGTGAGCCTGTTGCCAGCAGGTCTTACTGAAAATAAAAAACCTAATCTAAAACTTTCACTAAGAAGCTCAGGAGAGCCCCTAGTGTGCACCCTTCTCGTTCGGGCACAGAGATCTAACTGAGGCTTGGAGGAGGGTCATAGGGGGAGGAGCCAGTGCACACCAGATAGTCCTAAACTTTCTTTAGATGTGCCCAGTCTCCTGCGGAGCCGCTATTCCCCATGGTCCTTACGGAGTCCCCAGCATCCACTTAGGACGTTAGAGAAACAATATTCTTTTTTTTACACACATGGCTATCAGCCTCCCATCCACCGCCCACGGATGGGGGGGACAGCCTCGGGCTTCACCCCTGGCCCTTGGGTGCCTGGAGGGGGGGGGGGGGGTGACCCTTTGATTTAAGGGGTCCCTACTCCTCCAGGGAACCCCGGACAGTCGTGACTAGTTGGGGGGGTAATGCCACGGCCGCAGGGACCTACATAAATGTGTCCCCCGGCTGTGGCATTATGTCCCTGGCTAGTGGAGCCCGGTGCTGGTTTTAAAAATACGGGGGACCCCTACATCTTTTGTCCCCTGTATTTTTTGAACCAGGACCGGACTAAGAGCCCGGTGCTGGTTGTCTAAATACGTGGAACCCCTGTCCAATTTTTTCCCAGTATTTAAACAACCAGGACCGGCTCAAAGAGCCCGAGGCTGGTTACATTTTTTAACCCATTCAAACCCTTCTCCATTAAGTTAATTGAAGCCCTGGACAACTACATTGCATTCATGTCCTCCTCCCACTCCCAAACACTAATTATTATTTTTTTCTATAAAAATGTACAATATATCACAAGTATGATTAGCAGGCAGGCAGCGGGCATTGGCGGCATCGGACTGAGATGCAAATTAGTGGTGGAGGGCTGGGTCAGTTGATGGTGGGCGGTTTGTAAGCCATTGGTGGTGGCAGCGGGCAGCGGCTCAGAGGCAGTAGCGGGTATTGGCTCGGTGGCGGTAGGGGTCATTGGCAGGATTCGGCGGATATTATGGCTGTAATGCCTCACCAGCCACTGACCTCACCGCACGCCACTGGTGTGTGGGACAGTGTGCGTGTGTGTTAATTGTGTGTGTGGGACAGTGTGAGTGTGTGTTAATTGTGTGTGTGTGGGACAGAGTGAGTGTGTGTAAATTTTTGCAGTCCAGCGTGTGTGGGGGAGGGGAAAGTATGAGAATGTGTGTGTAGTCTGAGTGGGTGTGTGTAGGGTTTGGGGGTGGCCAGTCAGTGTGTGTGTAATCAGTGTGTGTGTGTGTGTAAGTAAGGGGGTGGGACAGTCTGTGTGTGTGGGCGGGATGTACTAATGGCCATTTACCGAGGAAGGATATGTATTAAACCACGGGCACTGAAATGCCCTTCTCACTCACCATCCAGCTGGGTGGGCGGGCCGGGCGGGTGGAAAGCCAGCAGCAGGGGCAGCATGCCGGATATCAGCAGCCGAGGGTGCGGGCTGTAATGGGAGCGGTGCGGAGCCCAAAGCTGGAGATCAGCAGCATGTTGACCGGCAACAAGCAGCTTCTGCTTCCGCATTCAACATGCTGCCGATCTCTGGCTTTGGGATATGAAGGGTTCGGGGGATGGGTGTCCTTTGCCGGTGTACTGCAGCTCCGGGGGTGCGGGCTCCGGAGGCTTTCAGCACTGTTGAATATCAGGCTGCCTCAAGTATGTACAGCCCGCAGCCTCGGCTACTGATATCCGGCATGCTGCTGCTGCTGCTGGCTGTCCCCCTGCCCGGCTCGGCCACACAGCTGTATGGTGAGAAGGGCATCTCAGTTCCCGAGGTTTAACACATATGCCTCAGTAAATGGCCTCTGCGGTAAACGATACTAACGCTTACCGCGGCAGTAACAGCGGGGAGGACGACGCACATCAGGATCCTGCAGCAGGAGAGAAGAACCCCTTCGGAGCGCAGCAGACCACACTGAAAAGGGTGCATCCCCAGTGCGGTGCTCTGTATCCCGGGTGGTGCCGAAGATGTGGAGTGTCGGAGGTGGCAGAAGCGCCGCAGCTTGGGGTGAGAAACCGCTGCAGCCCTTCCACTGCTAAACTCTGCAATTAGTCTATTAAGGGGGTAGGCTCCCCTCACCACAGTGCCCCACAGGATTAGTTAATTAAGGGAGTAGGCACCCCTCACCACAGTGCCCCACATGCCTTGTTAATTAAGGGGGTAGGATCCCCTCACTCTATAATGTGAATTTTAGGTTATACCATGTGCTGTAACGTGAATTTCGGCTCATACCTTGTGCTGTATTGTGAATTTCGTCTCATACTGTGTGCTGTAATGTGAATTTCGGCTCATATCGTGTGGGGTAATGTGAATTTCGGCTCATACCGTGTGGGGTAATGTGAATTTCAGCTCATACCGTGTGGGGTAATGTGAATTTCGGCTCATACCGTGTGGGATAATGTGAATTTCCGCTCATACCGTGTGCTATAATGTGAATTTCGGCTCATACTGTGTGCTGTAATGTGAATTTCGGCTCATACCATGTGGGGTAATGTGAATTTCAGCTCATACTGTGTGCTATAATGTGAATTTCGGCTCATACCGTGTGCTATAATGTGAATTTCGGCTCATACCGTGTGCTATAATGTGAATTTCGGCTCATACCGTGTGCTATAATGTGAATTTCGGTTCATACCATGTGGGGTAATGTGAATTTCGGCTCATACCGTGTGCTATAATGTGAAAGGGGCACCAGTACTAGATAGTATAAGGGGTCCATACTACACTGAAGGACACGCCCCCTTTGAGTGACCACGCCCCTTTTCCAGAGCCCGGTGGGGGAGGTGTCATTATTGATCTTGCCCTGGGCTCCAAAAACCCTAGCAACACCTCTGGTCCTTAAAAAGTGCAGTACTGGTTCTATTATGTTTTTCTATATACTAACTTATTATGGCATTTTTAACCTTTTCCTGACCACTTAACTTATATTATTTAAATGTTTGATATAGCCTATACTAGAGACCATCTATAGTGTTAAATATAAATACTGTATTCCATACAGTATCCAGTGTATAAAAAGACCAATGTTTACATTAATGTCCAGGATCGTTACAAGGGGGGTCATTCCGAGTTGTTCGTTCATTATTTTTTTCTCGCAACGGAGCGATTAGTCGCTAATGCGCATGCGCAATGTCCGCAGTGCGACTGCGCCAAGTAAATTTGCTATGCAGTTAGGTATTTTACTCACGGCATTACGAGGTTTTTTCTTCGTTCTGGTGATCGGAATGTGATTGACAGGAAGTGGGTGTTTCTGGGCGGAAACTGGACGTTTTATGGGAGTGTGTGAAAAAAACGCTACCGTTTCTGGGAAAAACGCGGGAGTGGCTGGAGAAACGGAGGAGTGTCTGGGCGAACGCTGGGTGTGTTTGTGACGTCAAACCAGGAACGACAAGCACTGAACTGATCGCACTGGCAGAGTAAGTCTCGAGCTACTCAGAAACTGCACAGAGAAGTCTTTTCGCAATATTGCGAATCTTTCGTTCGCAATTTTGATAAGCTAAGATTCACTCCCAGTAGGCGGCGGCTTAGCGTGTGCAAAGCTGCTAAAAGCAGCTTGCGAGCGAACAACTCGGAATGACCCCCCAAGGTTCTTATACGACTCCCCCAGACTCCCACACTTAAGGGACCCATACACTACAATGGTTTATCTGAGCCACAAATCGGATGCAACTTCCCTTGAACTCTCCCGGTAGCTCTCCACTGTTCCACAGAGTGAGAGATTGTGGATTGCATTTGGAAACCCCGCTCTAGAAATCCTGCGTTTGCCATTGCTCCCTGCATTGGGTAATATATACTACCTTTGTGCTGTCTGCATTTTCATTGGAGGAGGTCCTAGCCAAGTGATTATTTGCATATAGGAGCAATTTCAGTGGACTGGCTGAGAGTTATTCACTCTTTTTCTGATGGCATTAGTCATTTTTAGCATTGTCTTAATTCATGTGCATATTTTTCTTTTATAAGAATCTTTGACATGTTTAATGGTGAATAAATACTATTCTTTAACAAACCGTCCATTTTTTTGTTTCATCAAAACAGCCAGCGCTGGTTATCTTAGACTTTTAGGCACAAAAGGTCGACAGGATGAAAAGTTGGCCATGGAAATTGTTGGTACAGAAAAGGTCGATACCAAAAGTTTTTTGGTGACATTTTCTCTTTTTTATTATATGTGACCACAATTATTGCAAACATAGACCCTTGTGGGCTCGCCATGCTTCAGGCAAGGCCTTACTCTGCTACCACTGCGCTGACCACAGGTTACTATTCCCAATCGTAGTCCATGTGGATGGTAAATCAAGCAAAAGTTCAATATGTGAAAAACCATAAAAACCTACGTAGGCCATATGTACGTCGACCATTGTCATGTTGACCCTTTGAACCTGAAGATTATTTCTGTTGACTTTAAGCACTAACTACCTTTCTCTGACGTCCTAAGTGGATGCTGGGGACTCCGTCAGGACCATGGGGATTAGCGGCTCCGCAGGAGACAGGGCACAAAAGTAAAAGCTTTAGGATCAGGTGGTGTGCACTGGCTCCTCCCCCTATGACCCTCCTCCAAGCCTCAGTTAGATTTTTGTGCCCGGCCGAGAAGGGTGCAATCTAGGTGGCTCTCCTAAAGAGCTGCTTAGAGTAAAAGTTTCTTAGGTTTTTTATTTTCAGTGAGTCCTGCTGGCAACAGGCTCACTGCTACGAGGGACTTAGGGGAGAGAAGTGAACTCACCTGCGTGCAGGATGGATTGGCTTCTTAGGCTACTGGACACCATTAGCTCCAGAGGGAGTCGGAACACAGGTCTCACCCTGGGGTTCGTCCCGGAGCCGCGCCGCCGACCCCCATTGCAGATGCCGAAAAGTGAAGAGGTCCAGAAACGGCGGCAGAAGACTCTTCAGTCTTCATAAGGTAGCGCACAGCACTGCAGCTGTGCGCCATTGTTGTCAGCACACTTCATAGCAGCGGTCACTGAGGGTGCAGGGCGCTGGGGGGGGCGCCCTGGGCAGCAATGATAGTACCTTATTCTGGCTAAAAATACATCACGTATAGCCCCTGGGGGCTATATGGATGTATTTAACCCCTGCCAGGTCACAGAAAAACGGGAGAAGAAGCCCGCCGAAAAGGGGGCGGGGCCTATTCTCCTCAGCACACAGCGCCATTTTCCCTCACAGAAATGCTGGTGGGAAGGCTCCCAGGCTCTCCCCTGCACTGCACTACAGAAACAGGGTTAAAACAGAGAGGGGGGGGCACTTATTTGGCGATATGTATATATATATTAAAATGCTATAAGGGAAAAACACTTATATAAAGGTTGTCCCTGTATAATTATAGCGTTTTTGGTGTGTGCTGGCAAACTCTCCCTCTGTCTCCCCAAAGGGCTAGTGGGGTCCTGTCCTCTATCAGAGCATTCCCTGTGTGTGTGCTGTGTGTCGGTACGTGTGTGTCGACATGTATGAGGACGATGTTGGTGAGGAGGCGGAGCAATTGCCTGAAATGGTGATGTCACTCTCTAGGGAGTCGACACCGGAATGGATGGCTTATTTAAGGAATTACGTGATAATGTCAACACGCTGCAAGGTCGGTTGACGACATGAGACGGCCGGCAAGCAAATTAGTACCTGTCCAGGCGTCTCAAACACCGTCAGGGGCTGTAAAACGCTCATTTACCTCAGTCGGTCGACACAGACACAGACACGGACACTGACTCCAGTGTCGACGGTGAAGACACAAACGTATTTTCCTTTAGGGCCACACGTTACATGTTAAGGGCAATGAAGGAGGTGTTACATTTTTCTGATACTACAAGTACCACAAGAAGGGTATTATGTGGGGTGTGAAAAAACTACCTGTAGTTTTTCCTGAATCAGATAAATTAAATGAAGTGTGTGATGATGCGTGGGTTTCCCCCGATAGAAAATTATTGGCGGTATACCCTTTCCCGCCAGAAGTTAGGGCGCGTTGGGAAACACCCTTTAGGGTGGATAAGGCGCTCACACGCTTATCAAAACAAGTGGCGGTACCGTCTCCAGATAGGGCCGCCCTCAAGGAGCCAGCTGAGAGGCTGGAAAATATCCTAAAAAGGTATATACACACATACTGGTGTTATACTGCGACCAGCGATCGCCTCAGCCTGGATGTGCAGCGCTGGGGTGGCTTGGTCGGATTCCCTGACTGAAAATATTGATACCCTTGACAGGGACAGTATTTTATTGACTATAGAGCATTTAAAGGATGCATTTCTATATATGCGAGATGCACAGAGGGATATTTGCACTCTGGCATCAAGAGTAAGTGCAATGTCCATATCTGCCAGAAGATGTTTATGGACACGACAGTGGTCAGGTGATGCAGATTCCAAAACGGCACATGGAAGTATTGCCGTATAAAGGGGAGGAGTTATTTGGGGTCGGTCCATCGGACCTGGTGGCCTCGGCAACAGCTGGAAAATCCACCTTTTTTACCCCAAATCACATCTCAGCAGAAAAAGACACCGTCTTTTCAGCCTCAGTCCTTTCGTCCCCATAAGGGCAAGCGGGCAAAAGGCCAGTCATATCTGCCCAGGGATAGAGGAAAGGGAAGAAGACTGCAGCAGGCAGCCCATTCCCAGGAACAGAAGCCCTCCACAGCTTCTGCCAAGTCTTCAGCATGACGCTGGGGCCGTACAAGCGGACTCAAGTGCGGTGGGGGGTCGTCTCAAGAGTTTCAGCGCGTAGTGGGCTCACTCGCAAGTGGACCCCTGGATCCTACAAGTAGTATCCCAGGGGTACAGACTGAAGATTCGAGACGTCTCCCCCTCGCAGGCTCCTGATGTCTGCTTTACCAACGTCTTCCTCCGACAGGGAGGCAGTATTGGAAACAATTCACAAGCTGTATTCCCAGCAGGTGATAATCAAAGTACCCCTCCTACAACAAGGAAAGGGGTATTATTCCACACTATATTGTGGTACTGAAGCCAGACGGCTCGGTGTGACCTATTCTAAATGAGAAATCTTTGAACACTTACATACAAAGGTTCAAATCAAGATGGAGTCACTCAGAGCAGTGATAGCGAACCAGGAAGAAGGGGACTATATGGTGTCCCTGGACATCAAGGATGCTTACCTCCATGTCCCAAATTGCCCTTATCACCAAGGGTACCTCAGGTTCGTGGTACGGAACTGTCACTATCAGTTTCAGACGCTGCCGTTTGGATTGTCCACGGCACCCCGGGTCTTTACCAAAGTAATGGCCGAAATGATGATTCTTCTTCAAAGAAAAGGCGTCTTAATTATCCCTTACTTGGACGATCTCCTGATAAGGGCAAGGTCCAGTGAACAGTTGGAAGTCGGAGTAGCACTATCTCAAGTAGTTCTACGACAGCACGGGTGGATTCTAAATATCCAAAATCGCAGCCGTTTCCGACGACACGTCTGCTGTTCCTAGGGATGGTTCTGGACACAGTCCAGAAAAAGGTGTTTCTCCCGGAGGAGAAAGCCAGGGAGTTATCCGAGCTAGTCAGGAACCTCCTAAAACCAGGAAAAGTGTCAGTGCATCATTGCACAAGAGTCCTGGGAAAAATGGTGGCTTATTACGAAGCGATTCCATTCGGCAGATTCCACGCTAGAACTTTTCAGGGGGATCTGCTGGACAAATGGTCCGGATCGCATTTTCAGATGCATCAGCGGATAACCCTATCTCCAAGGACAAGGGTGTCTCACCTGTGGTGGTTACAGAGTGCTCATCTTCTAGAGGGCCGCAGATTCGGCATTCAGGATTGGATGCTGGTGACCACGGAGGCCAGCCTGAGAGGCTGGGGAGCAGTCACACAGGGAAAAAATTTCCAGGGAGTGTGATCAAGTCTGGAGATTTTTCTCCACATAAATATACTGGAGCTAAGGGCAATTTACAATGCTCTAAGCTTCGCAAGACCTCTGCTTCAAGGTCAGCCGGTATTGATCCAGTGGGACAACATCACGGCAGTCGCCCACGTAAACAGACAGGGCGGCACAAGAAGCAGGAGGGCAATGGCAGAAACTGCAAGGATTTTTCACTGGGCGGAAAATCATGTGATAGCACTGTCAGCAGTGTTCATTCCAGGAGTGGACAACTGGGAAGCAGACTTCCTCAGCAGGCACAACCTCCACCCGGGAGAGTGGGGACTTCATCGGGAAGTCTTCCACATGATTGTGAACCGTTGGAAAAGACCAAAGGTGGACATGATGGCGTCCCGCCTGAACAAAAAACTGGACAAGTATTGCGCCAGGTCAAAAGACCCTCAGGCAATAGCTGTGGACGTTCTGGTAACACCGTGGGTGTACCAGTCGGTGTATGTCTTCCCTCCTCTGCTTCTCATACCCAAGGTATTGAGAATTTTAAGACGTAGAGGAGTAAGAACTATACTCGTGGCTCCGGATTGGCCAAGAAGGACTTGGTACCCGGAACTTCAAGAGATGCTCACAGAGGACTCATGGCCTCTGCCGCTAAGAAGGGACTTGCTTCAGCAAGTACCATGTCTGTTCCAAGACTTACCGCGGCTGCGTTTGACGGCATGGCGGTTGAACGCCGGATCCTAAGGGAAAAAGGCATTCCGGAAGAGGTCATTCCTAGCCTGGTCAAAGCCAGGAAGGAGGTGACCGCACAACATTATCACCACATGTGGCGAAAATATGTTGCGTGGTGTGAGGCCAGGAAGGCCCCATGAAGAAAATTCGACTCGGTCGTTTCCTGCATTTCCTGCAAACAGGAGTGTCTATGGGCCTCAAATTGGGGTCCATTAAGGTTCAAATTTCGGCCCTGTCGATTTTCTTCCAGAAAGAATTGGCTTCAGTTCCTGAAGTCCAGAAGGTTGTCAAGGGAGTACTGCATATACAACCCCCTTTTTGTGCCTCCAGTGGCACTGTGGGATCTCAACGTAGTTCTGGGATTCCTAAAATCACATTGGTTTAAACCGCTCAAATCTGTGGATTTGAAATATCTCACAGGGAAAGTGACCATGCTGTTGGCCCTGGCCTCGGCCAGGCGAGTGTCAGAATTGGCGGCGTTTGTCTCAAAAAAGCCCATATCTGATTGTCCATTCGGACAGGGCAGAGCTGCAGACTCATCCCCAGTTTCTCCCTAAGGTGGTGTCAGTGTTTCACCCGAACCAGCTTATTGTGGTACCTGCGGCTACTAGGGACTTGGAGGACTCCAAGTTGCTAGATGTTGTCAGGGCCCTGAAAATATAGTTTCCAGGACGGCTGGAGTCAGGAAAACTGACTTGCTGTTATCCTGTATGCACCCAACAAACTGGGTGCTCTTGCTACTAAGCAGACGATTGCTAGTTGGATGTGTAGTACAATTCAGCTTGCACATTCTGTGGCAGGCCTGCCACAGCCAAAATATGTAAATGCCCATTCCACAAGGAAGGTGGGCTCATCTTGGGCGGCTGCCCGAGGGGTCTCGGCTTTACAACTTTGCCGAGCTGATACTTGGTCAGGGGCACACCCTGACTGAGGAGGACCTGGCGTTCTCTCATTCGGTGCTGCAGAGTCATCCGTACTTTCCCGCCCGTTTGGGAGCTTTGGTATAATCCCCATGGTCCTGACGGAGTCCCCAGCATCCACTTAGGACGTCAGAGAAAATAAGAATTTACTTACCGATAATTCTATTTCTCGTAGTCCGTAGTGGATGCTGGGCGCCCATCCCAAGTGCGGATTGTCTGCAATACTTGTACATAGTTATTGTTACAAAAATCGGGTTATTATTGTTGTGAGCCATCTTTTCAGAGGCTCCGCTGTTATCATGCTGTTAACTGGGTTCAGATCACAGGTTGTACAGTGTGATTGGTGTGGCTGGTATGAGTCTTACCCGGGATTCAAAATCCTTCCTTATTGTGTACGCTCGTCCGGGCACAGTATCCTAACTGAGGCTTGGAGGAGGGTCATAGGGGGAGGAGCCAGTGCACACCACCTGATCCTAAAGCTTTTACTTTTGTGCCCTGTCTCCTGCGGAGCCGCTAATCCCCATGGTCCTGACGGAGTCCCCAGCATCCACTACGGACTACGAGAAATAGAATTATCGGTAAGTAAATTCTTATTTTTACCTGCTGATATTTTGACCCTGTCGACCGTATGACCATGTTTTTTAAAATTTTGTGTATGCAGCCATCTGCGTTCATCTCTGAATAACCCCCTAAGTCCCAACATTTTTTTTAACTTGGAATAGGAATAGGCTGCGGACAACAAGCTGTGTCAGTTCCTAGAGAGCGGCAATGGGGCTTTTGCGTTTACAGCTAATTGAATAGCAAAAAAATCGTGATCAGCCACATTAACTCGCATTTACCAGCGTAAACCGGCTAACTCTAATTAAATTTGACCGTAAAGGTCTATTTATGAGAGTGCAAAACATGCCTAAGCGGGGCTTTTCATTTTGAGCAGCTGGGCCTATTTGTCCATCTAGTACATTTCTAGGTACATGCAGGTCCCATGGGACAGTATTAGTGCCGCCCACAGGACTGTGCTCTGTGCAGGGGCACTGCGCACACGCCACTAGTTACAATCGAAGCGGGGTGGGATGTGTACAGAGGACGTGTGACAAAAATCCAAAGTAAAAATGAGAGTGAGAGAACATTATCACAATAATTATCACAATACTTATTTCATTTGGGAGTTTTGTGTGTTTCTGAGTCTTTACTACACTGGACAAAATAAATTTTACTATATAAAGTGCAACTGGAAGGAGCATAGTGTAAGCCGCCGAGTCAATACGCTTGTCACATGATTATTACATATTAGTTCTATAATAAGTGAAATAAGTACATGAACCCCATATAATGGGCGAGTGCTGAGGTCATTACTTCAGTTCCCATTAGGTATTATAAGGAATAGTGCTCTCATTGCTGTGAAATGTTATGGGTCCATTTATCAGTGAATATTTGTTGCATAATCCCAGAAAACACCTGTTTTTGAGGGTGAGCACCAGGACTGCCATCAGAAATTGTGGGGCCCGGGACTGACAAAATAGGAAGCCCCCCCCCCCCCCCCCCCCTCCGAAAAAAGTTAAATAAATATAAATATATACTCAAAAAAAAAATCAAAAATACAATTTCTGTGCAGACACGAAGCCACCCCCTCAAGTCTCAAGTCTGTGTATTTAAGGTAGGAATATTTATTTATTTATTTATGTTAGTTATAATTTTTAAATTCGCCATCAGACCTTAAGATCGCACCTTATTTTTCTTTATACATATATATATATATATATATATATATATAATGTAGAAGAAGTATAAGACCTTTCTCGCGCTAATGATATATAAAGCTACACCTTAGGGAAAGTACCCCCTGTTAGACGGGGTACAATAGTTATGAACAACAGAGAAAAGGTTTCCCCAGGGAGCTGGTGATATTCTTTGGTATGTCAAAAGTTTTCACTTATACAATAAAACAGTCATGAGAAATAGACTTATTTATTTTATAAAATACAGTAAAATAAGCTGTATCACAATGTGTCCAAAGTGACAATAAACAATGTTTCATACAGATATTTGTGTTGGTAACAATTCATTTCAGTCACATATCGACATGATTAATCCCCCTTGAAGGAATGTCAAAATCGCTGTCTTAAACCAACGCGTTTCGTCTTACAGACTTCATCAGGGGTTTATTATAATCTAAACAATGCAGAAAACATTTCATAAATATATTGTTTCGTCTATCTACAATGTGCTCATGTCAATTGCAATTATAATGTATACATACCAAAGGGTCACAGTATGGACAAGCAACTTAGCGTGTCTTCAAAAGGCAAATAAAAACACTTAAAAGTGATATTGAACTAGATTTCACCACATGGGATATCTGTAAAATTATAACGTGTTACACATATATTATGGCAGGATAAAATGTAAGAGGAGGAATGGGGAAATAGAAAACTGGATGAAGAACAATGGGGTTTTCTTTGATGGACCAAAACTGACCTATTTGATTTGTACTATCATTAACATTATTATTAACATATAACCAAGATAGTCATATCGTTACAAAACTTAGATCATATTTATATTTACAACGTATCATCTGGATGGTATAGGGGACATAATTTTACTCATAAATGAGTAAAATTATGTCCCCTATACCATCCAGATGATACGTTGTAAATATAAATATGATCTAAGTTTTGTAACGATATGACTATCTTGGTTATATGTTAATAATAATGTTAATGATAGTACAAATCAAATAGGTCAGTTTTGGTCCATCAAAGAAAACCCCATTGTTCTTCATCCAGTTTTCTATTTCCCCATTCCTCCTCTTACATTTTATCCTGCCATAATATATGTGTAACACATGTTATAATTTTACAGATATCCCATGTGGTGAAATCTAGTTCGATATCACTTTTAAGTGTTTTTATTTGCCTTTTGAAGACACGCTAAGTTGCTTGTCCATACTGTGACCCTTTGGTATGTATACATTATAATTGCAATTGACATGAGCACATTGTAGAAAGACGAAACAATATATTTATGAAATGTTTTCTGCATTGTTTAGATTATAATAAACCCCTGATGAAGTCTGTAAGACGAAACGCGTTGGTTTAAGACAGCGATTTTGTCATTCCTTCAAGGAGGATTAATCATCATGTCGATATGTGACTGAAATGAATTGTTACCAACACAAATATCTGTATGAAACATTGTTTATTGTCACTTTGGACACATTGTGATACAGCTTATTTTACTGTATTTTATAAAATAAATAAGTCTATTTCTCATGACTGTTTTATTGTATAAGTGAAAACTTTTGACATACCAAAGAATATCACCAGCACCCTGGGGAAACCTTTTCTCTGTTTTATATATATATATATATATATATATATATATATATATATATATATATATTTATATAATATACACATGCATACATACATGTGCCGCTGTCTGGAGGGCCCAAGATGCTCATGCTGCTGCCTGCCCACCTCTGCTCCCGCTGTTCTTCTGCTGTCCTTCGTCCTCCTGCAGCTCTGTATTGAAAATGTCCCTCTCAAAATGGCCACCGCCTCAAAGGAGACAGTTATTAAAGATCACAGAAGGCTTCTTTATTATCTTGAATAACTGTCTCCTCTGTGGCGGTGGCCATTTTGGGAGAGAAGTTTTTCAATACAGAGTTGCTGGAGGATAGGAGGACAGGGGCAGAACAGCAGGGATGACAGCGGAATGGTGGGGATGGCGGTGGGCAGGCAGCCGGCTGCATGAGCATCCCGGGCCTCCCTCTCTCTTCAGAGAGGCCGGGCCCGGGACAGCTGTGCCCCCAGCACGACCCTGATGGCGGCCCTGGTGAGCACAAATATTTATTACCCTCAAATGTATCACAGAAGGATATCTCCGATATCTGCTGCAACCCCCATAGGTTTCTATGTGGGCTGCGATGCTGACAGATTTACCAAGCTCCAGAATGTGAAGCATTTCGGAGATTGTCCCGCGCAGCAAACGTCATCCAAAGATGGAATTAGTCCATTATTGCCTATGGGCTACAGATTACAAACTACACGGAATCCTCCCCAGCAATGTGTGGTTGGTGGGACTGCGCATGTGTATTAGTCCAACTGCCACTGCAAGCAGGGACAGGCTCCTTTCGGAGTCCATGTCCCTGTAAGTGCTCAATAATACATTCACCCATTATAATCGCATATTGCAATGCGATTCTGGGCACTAATATAGTGCACAGAACGCATTGCAAACGCGATTAATAATAAATGGGCCCCTATGTATATTAGAGATCACCTGGGATTTCCGAGACTTGTATAGAGGCACCCAGCCTGCAGTCTCATGCTGTTACATGGTCACAGAATGCCATATCATTGTCATGAAGGAACGCATTATACCACATACAGGCTCAGCCTTTGCACACAGGGAGCTGCTATAATGATGTCTCACAAAGCAGACTGCATAATGGCAATACAGGAACATAATGGGGGAGATTCAAATGTTCGAAAAATCGGTTGGGTGTCTGTTTTTTTCCTGTCTATTAGATAGGAAAAAACAGACTCCCAACTGACTTTTCAAACATTTGAATCTCCCCCACTGTATCCTGGTCTATGACGTGGGATGTGGGATAGGCATTGATAGAAATGTAGAGAGGGATGAATGCATTACTCCATTCTTCCCATAGGGAAAGTCACAGCACTGGGGGTGGAATATTTAGGCAGACCATAATAGTTATATAAATAAGTAATAAATCTTATTGTGAACGTGACCATCTTCATCCCCTCGCATGTGTCGTTACATTATGACATGTGTTTCAACATATCACCACAAGGTGTCTCTGCTGAGCAGTGAAAATGGTTTGGACACTTATACAAGCCGTTGGCTAGGGTACACGCAGAGGCAAAACTCTGGGAGGCAACGGAGTCATCTGCCGCCGGGCTCCTGCTCTGAGGGGGGGCACCTCTCCTCCCATTCTGTGACACCATTGAATTAAGGTAATTGATAGCTGCTGCTATCTTTTCAGTGGGCGACTTCCTCACTGGTCCCTGCACCTTACAAATCACACCCTTTTTATTATACTGTAGATACACAATTTACAAGTATCACACCCAGGATTAGAAACCATGACCTATTACACTGGAAGCAGACACCTTCCTGATGAAGCTGTTTGCTCTTGTATAGGAAATATGAGAATATTAACTAGAGATGAGCGGGTTCGGTTTCTCTGAATCCGAACCCGCACGAACTTCATGTTTTTTTTCACGGGTCCGAGCGACTCGGATCTTCCCGCCTTGCTCGGTTAACCCGAGCGCGCCCGAACGTCATCATGACGCTGTCGGATTCTCGCGAGACTCGGATTCTATATAAGGAGCCGCGCGTCGCCGCCATTTTCACACGTGCATTGAGATTGATAGGGAGAGGACGTGGCTGGCGTCCTCTCCATTTAGATTAGGAGAGAGAGAGAGAGATTGACCTGAGGCTGATACTGTAGAAGAGAGTGCAGAGTTTAGTGACTGACCACAGTGACCACCAGCAGTGCAGTTGTTTTATTTAATATATCCGTTCTCTGCCTGAAAAAAACGGTACACACAGTGACTCAGTCACATACCATATCTGTGTGCACTGCTCAGCCCAGTGTGCTGCATGCCTGCATCATCTATGTATATATTATATATCTGACTGTGCTCAGCTCACACAGCTTATAATTGTGGGGGAGACTGGGGAGCACTGCAGTGCCAGTTATAGGTTATAGCAGGAGCCAGGAGTACAAGACAGTCACATACCATATCTGTGTGCACTGCTCAGCCCAGTGTGCTGCATCATCTATGTATATATTATATATCTGACTGTGCTCAGCTCACACAGCTTATAATTGTGGGGGAGACTGGGGAGCACTGCAGTGCCAGTTATAGGTTATAGCAGGAGCCAGGAGTACATATTATATTAAAATTAAACAGTGCACACTTTTGCTGCAGGAGTGCCACTGCCAGTGTGACTGACCAGTGACCTGACCACACTGACCACCAGTATAGTTAGTAGTATACTATATTGTGATTGCCTGAAAAAGTTAAACACTCGTCGTGTGACTTCACTTGTGTGGTGTTTTTTTTTTTATTCTATAAAAAACTCATTCTGCTGACAGACAGTGTCCAGCAGGTCCGTCATTATATAATATATATACCTGTCCGGCTGCAGTAGTGATATATATATATTTTTTATATCATTATTTATCATCCAGTCGCAGCAGACACAGTACGGTAGTTCACGGCTGTAGCTACCTCTGTGTCGGCACTCGGCAGTCCATCCATAATTGTATACCACCTACCCGTGTTTTTTTTTTCTTTCTTCTTTATACATACATACTACTACATCTCTTTATCAACCAGTCTATATTAGCAGCAGACACAGTACAGTACGGTAGTTCACGGCTGTGGCTACCTCTGTGTCGGCACTCGGCAGTCCGTCCATAATTGTATACCACCTAACCGTGGTTTTTTTTTCTTTCTTCTTTATACATACATACTACGACATCTCTTTATCAACCAGTCTATATTAGCAGCAGACACAGTACAGTACGGTAGTTCACGGCTGTGGCTACCTCTGTGTCGGCACTCGGCAGTCCATCCATAATTGTATACCACCTAACCGTGGTTTTTTTTTCTTTCTTCTTCATACATACATACTACGACATCTCTTTATCAACCAGTCTATATTAGCAGCAGACACAGTACAGTACGGTAGTTCACGGCTGTGGCTACCTCTGTGTCGGCACTCGGCAGTCCGTCCATAATTGTATACCACCTAACCGTGGTTTTTTTTTCTTTCTTCTTCATACATACATACTACGACATCTCTTTATCAACCAGTCTATATTAGCAGCAGACACAGTACAGTACGGTAGTTCACGGCTGTGGCTACCTCTGTGTCGGCACTCGGCAGTCCGTCCATAATTGTATACTAGTATCCATCCATCTCCATTGTTTACCTGAGGTGCCTTTTAGTTGTGCCTATTAAAATATGGAGAACAAAAATGTTGAGGTTCCAAAATTAGGGAAAGATCAAGATCCACTTCCACCTCGTGCTGAAGCTGCTGCCACTAGTCATGGCCGAGACGATGAAATGCCAGCAACGTCGTCTGCCAAGGCCGATGCCCAATGTCATAGTACAGATTCTCAAATCCAAAACACCAAATATCAGTAAAAAAAAGGACTCCAAAACCTAAAATAAAATTGTCGGAGGAGAAGCGTAAACTTGCCAATATGCCATTTACCACACGGAGTGGCAAGGAACGGCTGAGGCCCTGGCCTATGTTCATGGCTAGTGGTTCAGCTTCACATGAGGATGGAAGCACTCAGCCTCTCGCTAGAAAAATGAAAAGACTCAAGCTGGCAAAAGCACAGCAAAGAACTGTGCATTCTTCGAAATCCCAAATCCACAAGGAGAGTCCAATTGTGTCGGTTGCGATGCCTGACCTTCCCAACACTGGACGTGAAGAGCATGCACCTTCCACCATTTGCACGCCCCCTGCAAGTGCTGGAAGGAGCACCCGCAGTCCAGTTCCTGATAGTCAGATTGAAGATGTCAGTGTTGAAGTACACCAGGATGAGGAGGATATGGGTGTTGCTGGCGCTGGGGAGGAAATTGACCAGGAGGATTCTGATGGTGAGGTGGTTTGTTTAAGTCAGGCACCCGGGGAGACACCTGTTGTCGGTGGGAGGAATATGGCCGTTGACATGCCAGGTGAAAATACCAAAAAAATCAGCTCTTCGGTGTGGAGGTATTTCAACAAAAATGCGGACAACAGGTGTCAAGCCGTGTGTTCCCTTTGTCAAGCTGTAATAAGTAGGGGTAAGGACGTTAACCACCTCGGAACATCCTCCCTTATACGTCACCTGCAGCGCATTCATAATAAGACAGTGACAAGTTCAAAAACTTTGGGTGACAGCGGAAGCAGTCCACTGACCAGTAAATCCCTTCCTCTTGTAACCAAGCTCACGCAAACCACCCCACCAACTCCCTCAGTGTCAATTTCCTCCTTCCCCAGGAATGCCAATAGTCCTGCAGGCCATTTCACTGGCAATTCTGATGATTCCTCTCCTGCCTGGGATTCCTCCGATGCATCCTTGCGTGTAACGCCTACTGCTGCTGGCGCTGCTGTTGTTGCTGCTGGGAGTCGATGGTCATCCCAGAGGGGAAGTCGTAAGACCACTTTTACTACTTCCACCAAGCAATTGACTGTCCAACAGTCCTTTGCGAGGAAGATGAAATATCACAGCAGTCATCCTACTGCAAAGCGGATAACTGAGGCCTTGGCATCCTGGGTGGTGAGAACCGTGGTTCCGGTATCCATCATTACTGCAGAGCCAACTAGAGACTTGTTGGAGGTACTGTGTCCCCGGTACCAAATACCATCTAGGTTCCATTTCTCTAGGCAGGCGATACCGAAAATTTACACAGACCTCAGAAAAAGAGTCACCAGTGTCCTAAAAAATGCAGCTGTACCCAATGTCCACTTAACCACGGACATGTGGACAGGTGGAGCAGGGCAGGGTCAGGACTATATGACTGTGACAGCCCACTGGGTAGATGTATGGACTCCCGCCGCAAGAACAGCAGCGGCGGCACCAGTAGCAGCATCTCGCAAACGCCAACTCTTTCCTAGGCAGGCTACGCTTTGTATCACCGGTTTCCAGAATACGCACACAGCTGAAAACCTCTTACGGCAACTGAGGAAGATCATCGCGGAATGGCTTACCCCAATTGGACTCTCCTGTGGATTTGTGGCATCGGACAACGCCAGCAATATTGTGTGTGCATTAAATATGGGCAAATTCCAGCACGTCCCATGTTTTGCACATACCTTGAATTTGGTGGTGCAGAATTATTTAAAAAACGACAGGGGCGTGCAAGAGATGCTGTCGGTGGCCAGAAGAATTGCGGGACACTTTCGGCGTACAGGCACCACGTACAGAAGACTGGAGCACCACCAAAAACTACTGAACCTGCCCTGCCATCATCTGAAGCAAGAAGTGGTAACGAGGTGGAATTCAACCCTCTATATGCTTCAGAGGTTGGAGGAGCAGCAAAAGGCCATTCAAGCCTATACAATTGAGCACGATATAGGAGGTGGAATGCACCTGTCTCAAGCGCAGTGGAGAATGATTTCAACGTTGTGCAAGGTTCTGATGCCCTTTGAACTTGCCACACGTGAAGTCAGTTCAGACACTGCCAGCCTGAGTCAGGTCATTCCCCTCATCAGGCTTTTGCAGAAGAAGCTGGAGACATTGAAGGAGGAGCTAACACGGAGCGATTCCGCTAGGCATGTGGGACTTGTGGATGGAGCCCTTAATTCGCTTAACAAGGATTCACGGGTGGTCAATCTGTTGAAATCAGAGCACTACATTTTGGCCACCGTGCTCGATCCTAGATTTAAAGCCTACCTTGGATCTCTCTTTCCGGCAGACACAAGTCTGCTGGGGTTGAAAGACCTGCTGGTGAGAAAATTGTCAAGTCAAGCGGAACGCGACCTGTCAACATCTCCTCCTTCACATTCTCCCGCAACTGGGGGTGCGAGGAAAAGGCTCAGAATTCCGAGCCCACCCGCTGGCGGTGATGCAGGGCAGTCTGGAGCGACTGCTGATGCTGACATCTGGTCCGGACTGAAGGACCTGACAACGATTACGGACATGTCGTCTACTGTCACTGCATATGATTCTCTCACCATTGAAAGAATGGTGGAGGATTATATGAGTGACCGCATCCAAGTAGGCACGTCACACAGTCCATACTTATACTGGCAGGAAAAAGAGGCAATTTGGAGGCCATTGCACAAACTGGCTTTATTCTACCTAAGTTGCCCTCCCACAAGTGTGTACTCCGAAAGAGTGTTTAGTGCCGCCGCTCACCTTGTCAGCAATCGGCGTACGAGGTTACATCCAGAAAATGTGGAGAAGATGATGTTCATTAAAATGAATTATAATCAATTCCTCCGCGGAGACATTGACCAGCAGCAATTGCCTCCACAAAGTACACAGGGAGCTGAGATGGTGGATTCCAGTGGGGACGAATTGATAATCTGTGAGGAGGGGGATGTACACGGTGATATATCGGAGGGTGATGATGAGGTGGACATCTTGCCTCTGTAGAGCCAGTTTGTGCAAGGAGAGATTAATTGCTTCTTTTTTGGGGGGGGTCCAAACCAACCCGTCATATCAGTCACAGTCGTGTGGCAGACCCTGTCACTGAAATGATGGGTTGGTTAAAGTGTGCATGTCCTGTTTTGTTTATACAACATAAGGGTGGGTGGGAGGGCCCAAGGACAATTCCATCTTGCACCTCTTTTTTCTTTTATTTTTCTTTGCGTCATGTGCTGTTTGGGGAGGGTTTTTTGGAAGGGACATCCTGCGTGACACTGCAGTGCCACTCCTAAATGGGCCCGGTGTTTGTGTCGGCCACTAGGGTCGCTAATCTTACTCACACAGTCAGCTACCTCATTGCGCCTCTTTTTTTCTTTGCGTCATGTGCTGATTGGGGAGGGTTTTTTGGAAGGGACATCCTGCGTGACACTGCAGTGCCACTCCTAAATGGGCCCGGTGTTTGTGTCGGCCACTAGGGTCGCTAATCTTACTCACACAGTCAGCTACCTCATTGCGCCTCTTTTTTTCTTTGCGTCATGTGCTGATTGGGGAGGGTTTTTTGGAAGGGACATCCTGCGTGACACTGCAGTGCCACTCCTAAATGGGCCCGGTGTTTGTGTCGGCCACTAGGGTCGCTAATCTTACTCACACAGTCAGCTACCTCATTGCGCCTCTTTTTTTCTTTGCGTCATGTGCTGATTGGGGAGGGTTTTTTGGAAGGGACATCCTGCGTGACACTGCAGTGCCACTCCTAAATGGGCCCGGTGTTTGTGTCGGCCACTAGGGTCGCTAATCTTACTCACACAGTCAGCTACCTCATTGCGCCTCTTTTTTTCTTTGCGTCATGTGCTGATTGGGGAGGGTTTTTTGGAAGGGACATCCTGCGTGACACTGCAGTGCCACTCCTAAATGGGCCCGGTGTTTGTGTCGGCCACTAGGGTCGCTTATCTTACTCACACAGTCAGCTACCTCATTGCGCCTCTTTTTTTCTTTGCGTCATGTGCTGATTGGGGAGGGTTTTTTGGAAGGGACATCCTGCGTGACACTGCAGTGCCACTCCTAGATGGGCCAGGTGTTTGTGTCGGCCACTAGTGTCGCTTAGCTTAGTCATCCAGCGACCTTGGTGCAAATTTTAGGACTAAAAATAATATTGTGAGGTGTGAGGTATTCAGAATAGACTGAAAATGAGTGGAAATTATGGTTGTTGAGGTTAATAATAATATGGGATCAAAATGACCCCCAAATTCTATGATTTAAGCTGTTTTTTAGGGTTTTTTAAAAAAAACACCCGAATCCAAAACACACCCGAATCCGACAAAAAAAATTCGGTGAGGTTTTGCCAAAACGCTGTCGAACCCAAAACACGGCCGCGGAACCGAACCCAAAACCAAAACAGAAAACCCGAAAAATTTCAGGCGCTCATCTCTAATATTAACTATATGAAGATACTTCTCTGACAATTACACGTAACTTCATATAGTTAGAATTCTCATGCTTCCTCTACAGGAGCAAATAGCTCCATCAGTAAAGTGTCTGCTGTCAGTGTAACAGGTCATGGGTCCTAATCCTGGGTATGACTGCTAAGAAATGTGTGATTTAAAATAAAAGACAATTAAATGTATAAATACAGTATATAATTTTTTTCAGAATACTCCATACACACACACACACACACACACACACACACACACACACACACACACACACACACACACACACACACACACACACACACACACACACACACACACACACACACACACACACATTTATCTTAATAAAGGAAATAGGGGGGCACCAATATTTATCTTGCCTCCGGGCAACTGTGACGAACTTACGCCCCTGGGTACACGTCTAATGTTTTCCCAGTCATTCGAGAATGGATGTCCTGTCTCTCTCACAGGCTGAGCTGTCAGTCACAGCTCACACCTGCCCTGGCTCTCACACAGAAGTAGTGCCCCATTATGTAGCTCCACTGACTTACCCTCACTCAAACACAGGGTGGGATGTGCTAAAGCAGAAATGTGATTTAAAAAAAAAAAAAAAAAAACAGTTTGGGTGTTTTATACAGCAATTCCAAATGTACTAAAGCCACAACAGGGATCCGATGCTTCGGGATTCCGGCGTCGGTATTTCGACAGCCAGGATCCTGACTGGATCCCCACCTGTGTGCCAGGGCCTTTGGAATGTGATATACACGATCTAAAGATAATTCCTGATCCATATATGGGGATGGATCTGTGACTACTGAAACAACGGATGACTTTATAGATGACCTGCAGGACTACACGGATGACCGGGAGTCAGACATGAAGAGCCACCGCAGTTGTCCTGTACTTCACAGTATTTGCCTGTTAACAGCAATTCACATGAATGGTGGACAATTTGAAGACTAGCGGTATCAAAAGTATAAAGGACATCCATGTTGAAACTCCATATGGTGCAGCTGAACAATAGAAGCTTATGGTGGTGTGCAGGGACGGACTGGGGACTCCGTCCGGCCCTGGCATACAAGCACGGACACTGCTAATGGGGGCGTGGACTCGCAGCGCGCCCCCATATTGCTTAGCAACGGGGCACGTCTGGCGGCGGCAGTGGGGAACAAACCAGAGAGCCGGGAGCTGTGTTGAGTGCAGCCTTCCCGGCTCTCTGTGGACCGGACCGGCCCACTGGCCCTTGTGGCATTTGCCAGTAGTGCCAGATGGGCAGTCCGGCCCTGGTGGTAAGACAACTATTCAGGAGGTTTGACCTCAGAAATGTGCTCCATTGGCGTCCTGCATGAGACTCTGTTACAAAGGCATACAGGCCCCCACGGTATGTCCAATACCCAATACCACCACCGCTTACAGAGGAGCATACCACTAAACCCACAAGGTCTGACCTCCGACATGTGCTCCATTGGTATTTAGCATGAGTCGCTTCTATTACAGAGCCATACAGTCCCCTACGGTATGTATAATACCCTATACCACCACCCCTTACAGAGGAGCATACAGCTACACCCCACCAGGTCTGACCTCTGACATACACTCCATTATTGTCATGCATGAGACTTTACTTCATTACCGAGACATAGTGTACAGGCCCTCGTGGTATGTATAATACCCAATACCACCACCGCTTACAGAGGAGCATACTGCTCCACCCCACCAGGTCTCACCTCTGACATATGCTCCATTAGTATCCTGCATGAACTCTACTTCATTACAGAGACATACAGGCCGCAACGGTATGTCCAATATCACCACCGCTACACCCCACCATGTCTGACCTGCGACATTGTGCTCCACTGGCATCCTGCATGAGACTCTCTTCCAGTGGTGCAAGTAGAAAAAATGTCTTACGGGTACTGCGTGCGCGCGCCAAAGGCGCGCGCGCAAAAAAAAGGGTGTGGCCAAATGCCACATGGGGCGTGGCCAATGAAAATGGGGCGTGATACACATATGGGGGAGGGGCAGATACACGTATGACCCCAATAGTGTCAGATACACGTATGACCCCAATAGTGTCAGATACACGTTGCCCCACAGTGCCAGATATACATTGCCCCACAGTGCCAGATACACATAACCCCACAGTGCCAGATACACATTGCCCCACAGTGCCAGATACACAAATGTCCCCAGAGTGCCAGATACACAAATGTCCCCAGAGTGTCAGATACACATTGCCTCACAGTGCCAGATACACATTGCCCCACAGTGCCAGATGCACATTGCCCCACAGTGCCAGATACACATTGCCCCACAGTGCCAGATACACAAATGTCCCCAGAGTGCCAGATACACATTGCCCCACCGTGCCAGATACACATTGCCCCACAGTGCCAGATACAGAAATGCCCCCAGAGTGCCATACATTGCCTCACAGTGTCAGATACACATTGCCCCACAGTGCCAGATACACAAATGCCCCCACTGTGTCAGATATACATTGCCCCCCGTGCCAGATACAGAAATGCCCCTACAGTGCCAGATATGCCCCCAGTGCCTGATATCCCCCAGTGCCAGGTATACATGCCCCCCTGTGCCAGATATCCCCCAGTGCCAGGTATATATGCCCCCCTGTGCCAGATATACCCCCAGTGCCAGATATCCCCCCGTGCCAGGTATACATGCCCCCCCAGTGCCAGATATCCCCCAGTGCCAGGTATAACATGCCCCCCCAGTGCCAGATATCCCCCAGTGCCAGGTATACATGCCCCCCTGTGCCAGATATCCCCCAGTGCCAGGTATATATGCCCCCCTGTGCCAGATATGCCCTCAGTGCCAGGTATACATGCCCCCCTGTGCCAGATATCCCCCAGTGCCAGGGATATATACCCCCCCTGTCCCAGATATGCCCCCAGTGCCAGATATCCCCCAGTGCCAGGTATAACATGCCCCCCCAGTGCCAGATATCCCCCAGTGCCAGGTATAACATGCCCCCCTGTGCCAGATATCCCCCAGTGCCAGGGATAACATGCCCCCAGTGCCAGATATCCCCCAGTGCCAGGTATAACATGCCCCCCTGTGCCAGATATCCCCCAGTGCCAGGTATATATGCCCCCCTGTGCCAGATATGCCCCCAGTGCCAGGTATACATGCCCCCCCAGTGCCAGGTATAACATGCCCCCCCCCCAGTGCCAGGTAAACATGCCCCCCTCCCCTACTCACCGCTGCCGTCGCCGTCCTGTCTGTCATGTGAGGGAAGGAGAGCGCAGCCTGCGCCTCTCGTTCCCCTCAGTCTCCGGCGGGTGTCTCAGTTTAATTCAGCGCCGATCCGTGAGCCAATCAGAGCTCGCGGGTGCGAGCTCTGATTGGCTCACGGATCGGCGCTGAAGTAAACTGAGACACCCACCGGAGACTGAGGGGAAGGAGAGGCGCAGGCTGCGCTCTCCTTCCCTCACATCAGCGGCGGTGCGGCGGGGACGGCGGGTGCGGCTTGTGCGGCGGGGACAGCGGGTGCGGCGTGGAGCAGGGGAGGGAGGGAGGGAAGGAAGAGGAGCGGCGGCCCGTCGGTGTGGGTACGGCGTACCCACGGCTAAATTCTTACGGGTACGCCGTACCCACCCGTACCCGCCCACTTGCACCACTGCTCTCTTCTATTACAAAGCCATACAGGCCCCCACGGTATGTCCAATACCACCACCGCTTACAGAGGAGCATACCGCTCCACCCCACCAGGTCTCACCTCTGACATATGCTCCATTGGCATCTGGCATATCTCTTCTATTACAGAGCCATACAGGCCCCTTTGGTATGTATAATGCCCTATACCACCACCCCTTACAGAGGAGCATACAGCTACACCCCACCAGGTCTGATTCCATTAGTATCCTGCATCCCACCAGGTCACACCATTAGTGTCCTGCATGAGACTCTGCTTCATTACAGAGCCATACAGGCCCACAAGGTATGTATAATACCCTATACCACCACCGCTACACCCACCAGGTCACACCATTAGTGTCCTGCATGAAACTCTACATCTTTACAGAGACATACAGGCCCCCATGGTATGTATAATACCCTATACCACCACCGCTACACCACACCAGGTGTGACCTGCAACATTGTGCTCCATTGGCGTCCCGCAGGAGACTCTCTTCTATTATAGAGCCATATAGGCTCCCAAGGTTTGCCCAAATACCCAATACCCCCACCGCTTACAGAGGAGCATACCATTACACCAGTGACGTGCGGTGGGGTAATGCAGGTGAGGCAGAGCCTTTCCTGTCATACTAATGTTTGCAGCAGAGTTTTGTCCGTAGAAAGTATATGAAAAATACATAGAATATGTTAGAAATATCTTCATTGTATTATTCTAATCATTTTATAGTCAAAATCTGGATTAAAAAGTCTGTGGCAGGTAAGGTATCTTTTCCGCGCATCTATGATCAAAACTCAACAAATTTCCAGGAGTTTATACTGCTGTACCTGTGTATAACGCCCACATGATCCCTTTGGCTCATATATTGTGTGTAAATCTGGCTCTAGTACTAGCCAGTGCCTCCTGAGCCATTTACCTCAGCGCATGTCCCTGCACTATACCCCACCTGGGTAAATGTATCATTGCCACCTGGCACATAGCAACACCCAGCATGCCCAGTCACTCCAGGCTGCATCCAGCAGTGTGGGGAAATGCATTAGTACTTGTGAACATTTGCCCTGGACATCTGCAGCCATGAAGTTGAAACTAACCTTTACTGCACTGCAGACTTACGTGATCCACCCAGCTAAGGTGATGACCCAGAGCTGGAGGTCACAAAAGATGATGGGCCTAATTCGGAGCTGATCGTAGATGTGCTAAAATTAGCGTTCGGGTCTGAAGTAGGCCCGGAAGCAGCTGCAAACTGTTGTGATCCATTGTCATTGGTATGAAGCTATATTGCCGCTGATAGTAAATGATTAAAGGTGCATACACAGTGTGTATATGTGATACCCTGAAACTGCAGCCCAAATCAACTGTGGCACTACAGGTGCCAGCATGACTTTAATAAAAGTAAAATGTTTGCTGGAGTTGCACAGCACTGTGCCAGCAGCCTACGGCTTGCAGCACAGAAGGAGTTAACAGCACAGCTCATAGCTATACAGATTAGTCTGCAAAATGCAAATTGCATGACTCACTCATTTGCAGACTCAGAGCGGGAAACTGAGAGCGGGAAACACAGAGCGGGAAATCCCAGATAGAATGTGTACCTGGGAATGCAGGGTTATAAAAAGGTTGTCCTGCAGCAGCCTAGGAGGAGGACAGTCAGTGAGGAGAGTGAGCAGACAGTGAGGTGGATTTAGCCAGAAAGATGTAGCCCCAGTGAGGGCTCCCCACATGTTTAGGTGGGGAGTGATGCCAGCCACAGCAAACCACTTGATGACAGAGGGAGACATCGCAGTGTGAGAGCAGCAGTATGCAGAATCCAGCGAAAGGGTGATGCCAGGAGAAAAGTGTGCTAATGGTGTGAGTCTCAAGAGGTATCTGGGTGAAGTGGTCGGAAGCCACGCGGCGTGAGTAAGCGCCCCCATGGAAAAGTATCTCGAGAGGTATCTGGGTGAAGTGGGCGGAAAGCCACGCGGCGTGAGTAAGCGCCCCCAAGGAAAAGAATCCTCGCTAAGTAAGAGAGAGAGAGAGACGGTCACCTGATGTGTAGCACTACTGGTCACAGAATGCCCTGGTACGTAATGCTGTTTGCCATGTATATGCCGCTGCGACTAAGCGATGCGCTGGAGGAGGTGCCCTGATGTGTGATCCACTGTAACTTATGCTTTGTGCTGGAGGAGTGTTCACAAGTTATCCCTGCAATCTCCCTGTTTGATGTTTGAATAAACTTTATGCTGTTTATCTGAGATGGGCTGGCGCCCAATTCTTTATGCGCTGCACCGACACCTGTAGTCCACACCCACAATGTACTTGTAGTTAAAGACCTGATTCTTCAGGGGACCCTCTGGTAACTGTGCCTGAACCCATGACCAGCCGGGGCAAGGTAAGGGTGATGTACTATACACAGTGACTGCAGATCTTGCATACCTAATACTAGTGGGCTATCACATTTGGCGTCCACGAACAGGATACGAGCAAACATGGTTACCAACGTGGGGCTCTAAGGGCAATATTTGTGGAGGTGGAACTTATGTAACAGGACATCGGGACTATGCAGTGCACCGGGTCGGAGCAACACCCTTGGGGGCACTGTGTTTGGCCATTTCTGAGTGTCCGAAAGAGCCAAGGATCGCAAGGAGAATGTAGTCCCCTATATCTATTTTCCTAAAGTTGGAGAAACTTGTTTAATGGGAGGGGCCCACGAGAGCCACCTGTCTCTTTTGACCCAGACGTGGAGGGAGACAAGGGCAGGCGAGGGCAGGTTCTCTGTGTTTGGCGCAATTGCCACAAGATGTCTGGAACATTTTACTATCACATGTGACTCTGGACTGTAACTCGTTTGAAAACCGCAACAGAATATGTGATTTGTATGTAATGTGATGTTTGACATGCCATGTTTTCCTGAATATGTGATTGTTGTTTTTTTGTCACATGTACTGTCATTATATGTTATGTTGAAAACTGCTGTTGCGTGAGGACACGCAAGATTTCAGCAGGGGTGCATGTGATACCCTGAAACTGCAGCCCAAATCAACTGTGGCACTACAGGTGCCAGCATGACTTTAATAAAAGTAAAATGTTTGCTGGAGTTGCATAGCACTGTGCCAGCAGCCTACGGCTTGCAGCACAGAAGGAGTTAACAGCACAGCTCATAGCTATACAGATTAGTCTGCAAAATGCAAATTGCATGACTCACTCATTTGCAGACTCAGAGCGGGAAACTGAGAGCGGGAAACACAGAGCGGGAAATCCCAGATAGAATGTGTACCTGGGAATGCAGGGTTATAAAAAGGTTGTCCTGCAGCAGCCTAGGAGGAGGACAGTCAGTGAGGAGAGTGAGCAGACAGTGAGGTGGATTTAGCCAGAAAGATGTAGCCCCAGTGAGGGCTCCCCACATGTTTAGGTGGGGAGTGATGCCAGCCACAGCAAAGCACTTGATGACAGAGGGAGAGCAGCAGTATGCAGAATCCAGCGAAAGGGTGATGCCAGGAGAAAAGTGTGCTAATGGTGTGAGTCTCAAGAGGTATCTGGGTGAAGTGGTCGGAAGCCACGCGGCGTGAGTAAGCGCCCCCATGGAAAAGTATCTCGAGAGGTATCTGGGTGAAGTGGGCGGAAAGCCACGCGGCGTGAGTAAGCGCCCCCAAGGAAAAGATTCCTCGCTAAGTAAGAGAGAGAGAGAGACGGTCACCAGATGTGTAGCACTACTGGTCACAGAATGCCCTGGTACGTAATGCTGTTTGCCATGTATATGCCGCTGCGACTAAGCGATGCGCTGGAGGAGGTGCCCTGATGTGTGATCCACTGTAACTTATGCTTTGTGCTGGAGGAGTGTTCACAAGTTATCCCTGCAATCTCCCTGTTTGATGTTTGAATAAACTTTATGCTGTTTATCTGAGATGGGCTGGCGCCCAATTCTTTATGCGCTGCACCGACACCTGTAGTCCACACCCACAATGTACTTGTAGTTAAAGACCTGATTCTTCAGGGGACCCTCTGGTAACTGTGCCTGAACCCATGACCAGCCGGGGCAAGGTAAGGGTGATGTACTATACACAGTGACTGCAGATCTTGCATACCTAATACTAGTGGGCTATCACATATAGTGAGCGATGATGTGAACATCGCTGAGCAAAAAATCGGACAGTGCATACACACTGGGCGATTTTCACCCGGCCCAGCGATGTTCATGGGTGTGAACCATTTTCCACAGTAGGTGACTGTGGAGAGTGATTCACTCGGCCAGTAAAACAGGCCGACGGACAGCGATGATGCGGGAGCGCACATCTGTGCTCACCGCCCCGGCCATACACACAAGGCGAGTTTGAGATCAAAGTAGCTCAAAACGCCAAAAATAAGAGGCTATATATTGCTGTGGTAGTGAATCAGCAATCTCCAGGTGGTAATACAAAATCGGGAGCTGCTGTATGTTGAAGAGGCATTGGGCCTAATTCAGACCTGATCGCTTGGGTACGTTCTTTGCATCCCTGCAATCAGGTAGTCGCCGCCTACATGGGGAAGGGGAAATCGCTGTGCAGGGGTGCAATCACTGCACAGACCAGTACTTACTCTTCCACTGCGATGATCGGGGCCGGAGCTGACATCAGAAACCCTCCCTCCAAACGCCTGGTCCCTCCTGCGTTTCTACGGACACTCCTTAAAAACGGTCAGTTGCCACCCACAAACGGCCTCTTCCTGTCAGTCACCTTGCGATCGCCTGCTCGATCGCTTTTCTTGCACCAACCTATCGCTGCCCGGTGCTCCCCATCGCTGCGGACCGACGCGCCTGCGCATTGCGGTGCATACACATGCGCACTTCGGACCAGATCGCAGGCTGTACAAAAACATAGGGGGGTCAGTCTGACCTGATCGCTCGCTGCAGTCACAGCGCAGCAATCAGGTCAGAACTGCGCATGTGCCGGCGCCGCAGTGCACCGGAGCATGGCTGTCAGCCAACGGATGTCGTTGCCTAGCGATCACCTCTGCCTGATTGACAGGCAGTGGCGCTCGCTGGGCGGGACGGGGGTGGCATGGCGGCGTTTGGTCGCTGTTTTGTGGGCACAGTCCAGCCAACGCAGGCATAGCTGGACCGTGCGCGCGCGCGGGGGGGGGGGCCACAGCAGCTGCATGACGTCACACGCAGCCGCTGCGACCCAGGCAGCGATGAGTAACTCCCGGCCAGCACGCAAAAGCTGTGCTGGCCGGGAGCTACTCCTGAAGTTCAAAAGCATCGCCGCTGTACGATGCTTTTGCACTTCTGCGACGGGGCAGGGACTGACATGCGGGGCGGGCTAGCCCTGTGCTGGGCGTCTCCCCGCATGTCTGTGTTCCTGATCGTAGCTGTGCTGAATTTAGCACAGCTACGATCAAGTCGGAATCACCCCCCAGGTGTGAATTAGGCCCGACAATCTCAGGTTACCATTAGCAGTGGTGAACTACAGTCAGGTTCACTGTGGGGTGTGGATTATTAGATCTACACTAAAAAGGTCTACAGTCAATAGGTCTACCACTAATGGTAGACATGCATTAGGTCAACAGGGTCAAAAGGTCAACATCAAATAGGTAGACAGAAAAGATCGACAGAAAAAAGGTAGACACTATTTTTTGTTTTTGTTTTTTTGGGGTGTTTTGTCACTTTTCTGCCACAAACAAGCCCTCGCTTCGCTCGCCATGCTTCGGGCAAGGTGACTATTCCTAATTGTAGTTCATGTGGATGGTAAAGTATGAAAAAGTTTTCCAAATTAAAAAAAAAACGACAACAAAAACCTTGTGTCTACCATATGTGTTGACCATTGTCATGTCGATCTTTTGACCCTGTCGACCAGTTGAACTGTCTACCTTTTACATGTCGAACTTTTGACCCTGTTGGCCAGTTGAACTGTCTACCTTTTACATGTCGAACTTTTGACCCTGTTGGCCAGTTGAACTGTCTAACTTTTACATGTCGAACTTTTGACCCTGTTGGCCAGTTGAACTGTCTACCTTTTACATGTCAACCTTTTGACCCTGCAACCTTTTGACCCGGAAAGATATTCATGAGGGGATTGTAAAAACTGTTGAGACGTTATGGGTAGAAATTGCATGCGGGAGAAAGGGAACAAAAAATATAGTATTGTGCCTATGCTACAAGCCGCCTGGTATTAACGTGTCTGATGAGGAAATGTTACTGAAACAAATTGAAAAAACAGCAGGAGTAGGAGATGTAATAGTGATGGGATATTTTAACTATTTGGAGATAAATTGGACAAATGATTCATGCGATACTGCTAGGGGTAATATGTTTTTAAACACACTAAATAATAACTACTTACTTCAACTAATCGAGGAACCAACTAGGTACAATGCAATCTTAGACCTGGTATTAACTAAAAATGGGGAATTGATATCAAATATTATGGTAGGGGGCCCAGCGCGTCGCTATCGCTGGTGCTAGATTGGCCTGCATGCAGGTACAATCTAGCGGGTCGCTCATTTCACCGCTGGGTGAAATGAGCGCCCCCTCGGCCAGCACACATCATGCTGTGTGTTGAGCGGGGGAGAGATGTGTGCTGAGCGTTCGTGCTAGATCACTCAGCACATATCTCTGGGGAAATCTCGGACCGTGTGTACAGCCCTTTAATCAAAAACTATCATGACATAGCGGACAAATTAAATTCATTTTTGTCACCGGTATTCACAATAGAGGACCAGATGCAGGGATTAACACACAATCTCAACAAAGATAATGTTTCACTGGTAAGTGCTTATTTAAGTGAGGAGGTAGTCTGTGACTGATTTAAAAAAATTAAGATTAATAAGTCACCTGGTCCCGACGGAATTCACCCAAGGGTTCTCATAGAGCTTCACTCTGAACTAGCAAGACTGCTATTTTTGATCTTTAATGACTCACATCAGGCATGGTTCCCAAAGACGGGTGGTCTTCAGTATGGCGGCTGTCGGGATCCCGGCGCACAGTATACCGGCGCTGGAATCCCGATAGCCGGCATACCGACACTTATTCTCCCTCGTGGGGGTCCACGACCCCCCTGGAGGGAGAATAAAATAGCGTGGCGCGCCACTGTGCCCGCAGCGTGGCGAGTGCAGCGAGCCCGCAAGGGGCTCATTTGCGCTCGCCACACTGTCGGTAAGCCGGCGGTCGGGCTCACGGCGCCGGTATGCTGGTCGCCGGGAGCCCGACCGCCGGCATACCATACCACACCCCCCCAAAGACTGGCGTATAGTGGAAGAACTGACGATATTCAAAAAGGGAAGTAAAGCTGAACGGGGTAATTATAGACCAGTTAGTCTTACATCTATAGTGGGGAAAGTACTGGCAGGTATTCTAAGGTATAGTATACAGAAGTTCATTGGAGGGGGTGTGGTATAATAGATAGACAGTGTCTAGTTAGACAGTCAATAGATAGACACCATATGTTAGACAGACATTAGGTCGACAGGGTCAAAAGGTCGACATGAAAAAGGTAGACAGTACACAAGGTCGACAGGGTCAAAAGGTCGACAAGGTCAAAAAGTTGACATGGAAATGGTCGACATAAAAAAAAGGTAGACACTATGTTTTTTGCATTTTTTTGTTTGTGTGGATAGTTTTGTCATCTGGGACACCAAATTGTAGAAAGTCATACCCTCACGGGGCTCGCTTCGCTCGCCACGCTTCGGGCTCGGTGGCTCACTGCGCTCGCCACAAGGTTTAAAACCAACTCTATGCCGACATGGATAGAGACGGTATGAAATAGTTAAAAAACATGTTAAATTAAAAAAAAACACACATTTGTCTATCTTTTTTTGTCGACCATTTTCATGTCGACCTTTTGAATCTGTCGACCTTTTGTACTGCCTACCCTTCTCATGTCGACATTTTGACTCTGTCGACCTAATGTCTGTCTAACATATGGTGTCTATCTATTGACTGTCTAACTAGACACTGTCTATCTATCAACCGGCTACCCATTATAGCCAATAAAGTTATTAATAGGAACCAACATGGATTTGTGAAGGACAGATCATGTCAAACAAACTTACAAGGATTTTATGAAAACAGTTAGTGCGAACCTTGATCAGGGTAAGGAGGTGGATGTAATCTTTTTAGACTTTGCTAAAGCTTTCGACACAGTACCGCACATGAGACTTATCTATAAGTTACAAGAACTAGGGCTAGGGAGCACAATATGCACTTGGTTCAGAAATTGGTTAGATAATAGGGAGCAGCGCGTTGTGATAAATGGAACTTTTTCAAATTGGACTGAAGTACTAAGTGGTGTGCCACAAGGGTCTGTACTTAGACCACTATTGTTCAACATTTTCATTAACGATCTAGCAGTAGATCTAGAGAACATGGTGTCAATTTTTGCAGACGATACCAAATTGTGTAAGGTTATAAATACGGAGGGAGATGCTGAGTCTCTTCAGAATTACTTAGTTAAACTGGAAGCATGGGCAGCAAAATGCAGAATGAGCTTCAATACAGACAAGTGTAAGGTAATGCACTTTGGTAGTAAGAACAAAAATAACACCTATATACTAAATGGGATAAAATTAGGGAATTCTGTACTGAAAAAAGACTAGATAGCAAGCTAAGCAGCAGTATCCAAAGTATGACTGCAGCAAAGAAGGCTAACAAGGTATTATCATGTATAAAGCGGGGAATTGATGCAAAGGGTGAGAGTGTTATACTCCCATTATATAAATCACTAGTGAGGACACGTCTTGAATACTGTGCACAATATTGGGCACCATACTACAAAAAGGATATCCTGGAACTAAAAAAGGTTCAGAGGCGTCTCCATCCCCTTATGTAATTAAGGGGATGGAGACGCTGAAATACGAGGAAAAGCTTGCAAGGCTAGGCATGTTTACACTGGAAAAGAGGAAACTAAGAGGGGACATGATCAACATCTACAAATATATGAGGAGACAATACATAGAGCTTGTGGGGGATCTGTTTTTGGTAAGATCAACATAGAGGACACGTGGACATCCGCTTAGGTTAGAGGAGAAGAGATTTCACACACAGAGACGAAAAGGATTCTTCACACGCATAATAGTTATAAAAAAAAAGAGGAATAAACACAATGGCCGACATTAGCAACAGTCAGAATTAGTCCTAAAAATAAAACAGTGTAGGAGACCACAAATAGGTTGAACCCGATAGACAAATTGTCTTTTAGGAACCTCAGAAACTATGTTACTATGTATGACCCTGTCGACTTAATGCATGTCAACCATTAGTGGTTGACCTATTGACGGTAGACCTTTTTAGTCTAGATCTATAGTCCAGATACCCTCACTGTGCTGTGATGACATATGACTGCTTACTGCTTTCTGTGCACTGTGGCAATGGGTGTAAAGGTGTGTACACACGGTGCAATGTGCATAGCACCTGGCATTGACTATGCGATGTGGCCAGAGCAAGGTACCACAGATATAGTCAATGTTGGGCTGCCTGCACAGTATATTTTTTCTTGCGATGGTGATGCCACGGGACCGCGCATCGGCATCGCAAGCTGTATACACGCGATATGCACTATATTTTCCTGCTATATGGACTATATAGTCCATATCACAAGGAGAATCATACCCAGCTTTAGTGTTAGGGAGGTTAGGGACCCATCTAATGAAATTCATCTGGAGACTGTGAATGGTTCCAAATTTTTTAGGCAGTGGGTTCATTGTGCTTAATAAAGTTACTCCATTTCTTCCCGTATCTCTGATTGTGACAGGCGAGGTTGCCACTACTGTTCAATCAAAGACAATACGTTTTTTATTTTTGTTCAAATAAAATGAATTAAAAATAATTAAGAAGCATTACTGCAGCACAGGTGTAATAGAGGTGTGACAGCCCTCATCATCACCGCAAACTGGTCACTGGTGCCAATTCATCGCGATTGAGATTATTCACATCCACCTGCGACCAGGGCCGTCTTTTCATATGGGCTCAATGGGCTCTTGCCCAAGGGCCCCAGGAGTATAAGGGCCCTAGGCTGATAGCTGAGAATCCCCTCTTTCCAGGGGTACCAGAGTTTTGAAAATCGGCCCTGGGGAACCGGAGATATCCGACTTGAAAGCAGTGGTCCCCATCCAAGCCTGTTAATTGCTCTTTCTAGCCAGATGTCTCGGGTTCCGTCTGACTAAAGGGGGGTACTCAAGGAGATATTCTAAGCAATCTGACTAGAATGCTTAGAATTTCAGCATTATTGCTCCGTGTGTACCCCCTACAGTGATAGCGATGCGCAGCCCCGCGCATCGCTATCGCTGCTGCTAGATTGGCCTGCATGCAGGCCAATCTAGCTGGTCGCTCACTTCACCCGCTGGGTGAAATGAGCGCCCCCCCCGTCTCCCCCCACACGCTCAGCACAGATCGCGCTGTGCTGAGCGTCGGGAGAGATGTGTGCTGAGCGCTTCGCTCAGCACACATCTCTCCTGCATCGGCCCGTCTATATGGGCCTTTAGAGTTTTTCTGAGGGCATAATCCAAAACCTGGGACTCTCCCCTTTCGGTGGACACTGGCAGCTTGTCTCTACTATGCCCAGAACCAGAGATATCATCCTTCCAGCAGCCGGTCCCTGCTCCAGCTCCACATGCCTGGTATGCAGTTTTAAATTTTCGTTGGTGGATTGCTCTGTCTCCTGAACTATGATTCCCAAGTCCCCAGAACCTTCTGAAAGTTGGGACTCTCTAGTTTTTTATCCCATTCAAAGCTAAGAAATATATTTTCAGGAACTTGAGATACCTGCAGTCAAGCAAGCTGTCCTCTCGCCAGAAAATAAATACAGTATCAAGCCCACTCCACTATCCACCCCTCCCCTACGTATTAAACACCCCCTACCTCCCTGGAAGTCATGTACGAGGGCCCTTTTATTCAGCCCAATGCCCCTTCTACAGTTTAGCCCCATCTGTGCAGTAAAGGAGTAATTAGAAGAAATTACTGCTCCAGGTCCTACATGCTGGGCGGAAGATAGAACACTCCCTACCGCCCGCGGGACATCAAAGCTGCCGCTGATATCACCCCCCACCCCTACTGCTGGAGGACGGGTAGGGGGCCCAGTGCATTGCTGTGCCCAGGGGCCTACACTGCTGCTAAGACGGCCCTGCCTGCGACCCATTGCACCAAGCAATCCTATGGATCGTGGGTGTGTGCACAGTTACCCGCTCACGTCTGCAGGCGCGCTAGTCATGGCAGTTGACTCACAGTTGCATTGGTTAGCGAAAAGGATGAGGGCTATCACATCTGTATATAAACCAATATCAACACTGTTATGTTTAGTTAGTAACATATGTATGTTTCACAAGAAGGTTGGTTGGTCTCAAGAACTTAAACCCAGTAATGCAGAGGTTCTCAAACGCGGTCCTCAGGGCACCCCAATACGGGTTTTAAGTTTATCCATGCTTGGCCACAGGTGACTTAATTAGCACCTTAGTCAATTTAATGTAAGCATCTGTGCTGAGCCATGGATATACCTAAAACCTGGACCGTTGGAGTACCTTGAGGACCGTGTTTGAGAATCTCTGCAGTAATGAATAAATAGAAAATAAATAAATAAATAATTGTATTTATATAGCACTTGTCTCCCAATAGGGTGTTATTCAGGTTTGATAGCAAACCAAAAACAGCACACAAATGTCCAAAACCATGTACACGTGGGGCAAATGTAACATGTGCGGAGAGAGTTAGATTTGGGTGGGTTATTTTGTTTCTGTGCATGGTAAATATTGGCTGCTTTATTTTTCACTGCAATTTACATTCCAGTTTGAACACACCCCACCCAAATCTAACTCTCTCTGCACATATTACATCTGCCCCACCTGCAGTGCAGCATGGTTTTTGCTGATTAGTGTGCTTTTTTTGGTTGCTAACAAATCCATGCAAATAATGGGGGAGGGGGGAGGGGTGGTGGGGGGGTAAAAACTAAACAAAACACGATACAAAATAAACATAGAAAAATTATTAACAGACTGTAGCATAGATAGCTAAGCATTTTTTTCTTTATCAAATATAAAGGCATTAATTAAGTGTTTGAGTAAAGTGTGGGGGCCTCTCAGACTGTACAGTGGTGGTCATTCCGAGTTGTTCGCTCATTGCCGTTTTTCGCGACGCAGCGATTAGGTGAAAAATGCGCATGTGCATAGTACGCAGCGCGCATGCGCTTAGTAATTTAACACAAAACTTTGGAGATTTACAACTCGAGCGACGTTTTTCAACGCTTGAGTGATCGTAGTGTTATTGACAGGAATTGGGTGTTTCTGGGTGGTAAATGTCCGTTTTCAGGGAGTGTGCTAAAAAACGCAGGTGTGCCAGGTAAAAACGCAGGAGTGGCTGGAGAAACAGGGGAGTGGCTGGCCGAACGCAGGGCGTGTTTGTGACGTCAAACCCGGAACTAAACGGACTGAGGTGATCGCAGTGTAGGAGTAGGTCTGAAGCTACTCAGAAACTGCAAGGAATTATTTAGTAGCAGTTCTGGAGCTACTCTTGAAGTGCAAATGCATCGCCGCTGTGCGATGCCTTTACACTTCTGCGGGGGGAGGGGGGGGGCGGCACTGATATGCAGGGCGGACTAGCCCTGTGCTAGGCGTCCCCCCGCATGTCAGTGTGAATGATCGTAGCTGTGCTAAATTTAACACAGCTATGATCAACTCGGAATGACCCCCTATGTACTAAGAGGGAGATGTACTAAGCAGTGATAAAAATGGAGAAGTGAGCCAGTGGAAAAGTGGCCCGTGGCACTCAAACAGTATTAACATAACATTTATAATTTGCATACTATAAAAGTATACAGAGCAGCTGATTGGTTGCCATGGGCAACGTCTTTACTGGCTCACTTCTCTACTTTTATCACTGCTTAGTACATGTCCCCCTAAGTTTTGATAAAGGGGGGTATCCAATTACCCGTGGTCAATGACCGCAGGTAATTGTATCATCGCCAGGGGCTATCCAATTAGCCCAGATGCAGCAGGCTCCTCCCCTTAATGCCGACCTAAGGTACCAGAAGCACAATCCGCAATAAGTGGTCTGTCAGAGCCATGATAACACATGGGATCAGTGACTTATCCTGCTGCCATGTGTTTTTGCGTGATCGTTGGTCCAATTTCGGCCGATCAAAACGGCCTCTAATTGGATACTGCAATAATGACCATCGGTTAGTAATCACGATATCCAGTGTTTTGAGCGGCTGGAATGGCATCAGGGCTAATTGGATACCCCCCAAAGTGTACAGAGATGAAGTATCGAATAACCAGCTCCTAACTGCCATGTCACAGGCTGTGTTTGAAAAATTACAGTTAGGAGCTGATTGACTGGTACTTTATCACTGTCCACTTTATCTCTCTCTTCAAGGCTTAGTACTTCTGCCCCAAGGCTTAATACATAGACCCCTAAAACCAGCAAAGTATAAGTACTATTATGAGTCCTTGATTGGCGGTTTGGATTGAGTAAGTGAGGGAGAATAATGAATCAGACGCTGCTTCAAGTATCTAGTCATGTAGAGCTGTGAAAGTCAGTAAGCCAGTCTTTCAGGCACATTTGCCATCTTACAGGCAGCCAGTCAAGGAAGTAGAGCGTACCTCCCAACTGTCCCGATTTTCGCGGGACAGTCCCGTTTTGTGGGACTGTCCCACCCACGGGTCGCAGTGTCCCGCAGTGGGGGGAGGCAGTTGGGAGGCTCCTGTAGTCACTGTTCCACCTAGCAGAGCAGCTCTGAATAGATGCTGTGTGTATGCACACAGAGTGTATTCATGGGAGTCGAAGGGACTGGAGGCATGCCAGCAGCTCACAGAGCGCTGGCCATGCACCCATAGTGATGAAAACCGGCCATGGCTCGTGAGCGCGGCACTCCCACAAAACCACGACCCGTTTTCTATAGGACACGCCCCCTTTTCGGGCTGGTGTCCCTCCTAGACACATCCAAATGTTGGGAGGTATGGTAGAGAATGAGTAATATGTGGCAGGGTTGTGGCTGATTAGTTGTAGCTGATTAGTTATAGTTAAAATCCATGCAGGATTTTGGCACCGACTGCAAGCAATACAGCAGGCTTTTTCAACCAGTGTGCCATGGCACACTAGTGTGCTGCGACCAGTTGCAAGGTGTGCCGCGGAGCCAGAGCAGCTTCCTGCACCTTCAGAGCGAACTGTTGGCTCGGGCTCTTCTTAGAGGATCAGTCATGCTGTGGCCGTGACCTATGCCTTGATGATGCGGCGGTGTGATATCATAGGTCAAAGCCGCCGCGTCTCACCACTCAGCAAACCCACCCGCCTGCATACACATCTTTCAGTTCCCGCCTGCATCCACAGCTTTCCCTGCCCACCCACATCCACACCTCAGTATTCACAGCACTCTACTATGAACATCCCCCGCCACTGAGGGACAGGGAGGAGGACAGCTGACCAGTAGGGACTAATATCTGTTATGTTATTTCTCCTGTGGGGAGCAATAGGATTTATGGATTTTTTGGGGAACAATGTTAATAATTCATGTGGGGAGCAATAGGATTTATGTGGGGAGAAATGTGATTGATTTATGTGGGGAGCAATGTGATTGTTTTTTCTGTGTAGGCCAATGTATGTGTGGATTTTTTTTTACTGTGATGGCCAATGTGTGTCTTTCGTTTTTTTCTGTGGGGAACTGATGGTGTGCCTTGGCAATTTTAAAATATTGTTCGGTCTGCCGCGAGTAAAAAAAGATTGAAAATTACTGCAGTACAGTATTTCTCTGAGACTCAGGTACAGAACACATATGCATATAAGTATAGGTAGGTCTTTTGTGGCATGAAATGCTTGATTCTATCTATGTTCTGCATATGAAAGAATTAATATTTGATTATGGGTGCTTAAGTGTGAAGGAACAATTCAGGAAAATTATAGGAGCAGTGGCGGATTTTACCTGCAGACTACAGGACTTCCCCAGTAAAATCTGTCACCTCAGCTCAGAGTCAGTGTGTCACAACTGAGGGCTGGTGAGGGTATCTGGAAGCCTCAGTTGTAGAGGCTGACAGATACCAGAATTTGGGAGGTGTGAGTAGACTCCTAGACATGCACTAAGACAGTAGCAATGAATGCCAGAAGGCGTGACTACGACAACTAAGAGTATCTTTCAGGGATTTTATTAAATAAAAGTCATATAAGGTGCAAAAGAATAATAAAACGTCACAAGTGGTTATTTGAAGCACAACTGGTCAGACCAGTAATACGGAATGTGAAGGAAAGTTCTGTATAATGCCTGGGGACCAAAGTGAAGAAATAACGTGATGTTGGGAACAGTAGGTGAAGCTGTAAATAAAACTGGAGTTTGTGGTTAAAAAATAAATGAAGCTGGGGTTCGCTGGAAAACTGTAGATAAAGCTGGGGTTCGCTGGAAAACTGTAGATAAAGCTGAGGTTCGCTGGAAAACTGTAATTGAAGCTAGGGTTCGCTGGAAAACTGTAGATAAAGCTGGGGTTCGCTGGAAAACTGTAGATAAAGCTGAGGTTCGCTGGAAAACTGTAATTGAAGCTAGGGTTCGCTGGAAAACTGTAATTGAAGCTAGGGTTCGCTGGAAAACTGTAATTGAAGCTAGGGTTCGCTGGAAAACTGTAATTGAAGCTAGGGTTCGCTGGAAAACTGTAATTGAACTAGGGTTCGCTGGAAAACTGTAATTGAAGCTAGGGTTCACTGGAAAAGTGTAATTGAAGCTAGGGTTCGCTGGAAAACTGTAATTGAAGCTAGGGTTCGCTGGAAAACTGTAGTTGAAGCTAGGGTTCGCTGGAAAAGTATAATTGAACCTAGGGTTCGCTGGAAAACAATAATTGAAGCTAGGGTTCGCTGGAAAACTGTAGTTGAAGCTAGGGTTCGCTGGAAAACTGTAGTTGAAGCTAGGGTTCGCTGGAAAACTGTAACTGAAGCTAGGGTTCGCGGGAAAATCACTGGTTTGAGAAGAGAAACGTGGAATGTCTTAGGAACTTTCAAGAATGGAGGTAATTGAAGTTTGTAAGCCACTGCATTGACGACTTGCTCAATCAGGAAAGGGCCGATATAACGGGGAGCGAATTTCATACTCTGAACCCTCAGTCGTAGATTCTTCATAGACAGCCAGACACGGTCACCAATTTTAAGGGCAGGAATCGCCCTACGCTTCTTATCCGCAAATCTCTTATACCTAGATGACGCTTTTGTCGGATTGTGATGTCAGCTGCAGGCATGGATGTTGCTGGAAGCGTGTCACAACTGAGGGTTTTAGCTGACAGGAGGAAGCCTCAGTTGTAGGGACTGAGAGGAACTTAAACCGGGGAGGTTTAATCAGACCCCTGGACATGTAAGTGTTAAAAGGAAACCCGAAGATGTGACCATGACAACCAGGTAAAATTAAATTAAAAGTTTATTGACAAACTCCGTGAAACAACAGACAGCAAATAATAAAAATGGCAATGATAAATAATATGATTCCTGGAGCACTTTGACCATGAAATGGTTTCACAGGACACTGGTAGGTTAAGAACAGTTGTTAAAGTCCTTAGATGGAATAACCTTACCAGGCCTGGCTGTAGTAGTGAAGATATCCAAGGAACATGCCAGTAGATGGAACAGATGAAGCTGGTAACTTGAATCAGCTGTTGTAATTGCTGGATGGAACCAGCCAGGTGGTAAGACACGGAGTGGATGTGGAATGGAATCAGCCAGATGATAAAGTCACTGAATGAATGCTGGGTGGAACCAGCCAGGTGATGAAACACGGAGTGAATGTAGTAAGATGCTAGGGAGCGTGGAAACAGAGGAGTTGAAGGATGATTACCGGTGGTAGTGGATACTGCTGGAAGCAGATGAAATAGCTGGAAGCTGGAAACTGGATCAGCCACGGAGGACTGCAGAGTCAGGCTGCACCGCAGGATGGTAGGCAGGTGCGGGCCTCTTTGGTGGATGCTGGAGACAGGAGCTGGAACCTGGAAACACAACCACAGGAGAGAGACTGGAACAAGGTATGACAAACAAAGCACTGACCATTTGCTGGCCCAGGCACAGGATACTTATACCTGCAGCAATGCAGGTATTGGCTGGGCAATTATGCAGATTTCCAGGCAGTGGATTGGAGGAACTGAAGCATGTGATTGAATCCAACATGGCTGCGCCCATGTTAGAACCTGGAGGGAAAACTGGTTTAGGAAACCATGTGGAAACATAACTACAATGGCAGCGCCGGCCGCAGAGGTCAGGAGACGCCAGACTGAGAAATGTATGCTGATACTCGTGGATGACAACGGAGGCCGCGGCAGGCATGGAACACCACACTGACAACCTGCACCTATAACACAGGAGCGGCGGCGGAGACCGCGGAGAACGGGAGACGCCATGCAGGATTCAAACATGGCGCCGCTGTGACAGCATCTCAGCGTGACAGGAGGGATGTGCAGTATGTGGACACAGATGAGATCCAGCCTTGGAACGCTGAGCGAGCCTCAGGAGACATCTGAAAGGCAGGTAATGGCGTCCAGATACCCGGATCGTGACAGCACCCCCCCCCCTTTTGGAGTGGCCCCAGGACGCTTCTTAGGCTTTAGAGGAAACTTCGAGTGGAAATTCCGGACCAAGGCAGGAGCATGGACATCAGACGCATTGGTCCAAGAGCGTTCTTCAGGACCATAGCCCTTCCAGTCAATAAGATACTGCAACTGACCGTAACGGAAACGAGAGTCCAGAATCTTGGCCACCTCATACTCGATTCCCCGTTGAGTCTGAACTTTAGGAGTTGGAGGAAGTGCAGAATGAAACCGATTCAGGATCAGCGGTTTCAACAGGGAAACATGGAATGTCCTGGGTATTTTCAAGTAGGGAGGTAACTGGAGTCTGTAAGCAACAGGATTGATGACTTGTTCAATTTAAAAGGACCGATGTAACGAGGAGCAAATTTCATGCTGGGAACTCTCAACCTCAAATTCTTCGTGGACAACCATACTCGATCACCCACCTTGAGAGCAGGAACCGCTCTACGCTTCCTATCGGCAAACTTCTTGTACCTAAATGAGGCTTTAAACAGGGCTGCGCGAACATTCTTCCAGTTGTTTGAAAACTGACGCAAGGTGACATCCACTGCTGGAACAGAAGTTGCTGGAAGCGGTTGGAATTCTGGAACCTTAGGGTGAAATCCATAGTTGATGAAGAATGGTGTTGAGGAGGATGAGGAATGGTATTGATTGTTGTGGCTAAACTCGGCCCAAGAAAGGAGTTGAACCCAGTCATCTTGGGAGGAAGACACATAAATGCGGAGGAAGGCCTCCAAGTCCTGATTCACCCTCTCGGTTTGACCATTGGTCTGAGGATGGTAAGCTGTAGAAAACTTTAACTTTACTTGGAGGGCTTGACACAAACTTCGCCAAAATTTGGCTACAAATTGTACTCCACGATCGGAGATGATCTCTTTAGGAAGACCGTGAAGTCGGAAGATCTCTTGGATAAACACTTGAGCCAACTTGGAAGCTGACGGAAGACCGGTGAGAGGTATGAAATGTGCCATCTTGGTGAACCGGTCAACTACCACCCAGATGGTATTAAACTTGTTGCATATAGGCAGATCTGTAACAAAGTCCATCGACAAATGGGTCCACGGTCGACTGGGAACAGATAATGGAACCAGTTGCCCCGCAGGAGACTGGCGGGGAACTTTGTGTTGGGCACACTTTGGGCAAGAGGCAATAAACTCCTTGACGTCCTTCTTCAGAGTTGGCCACCAGTAGGACCTAGAGATAAATTCGAGGGTTTTCTGAATGCCTGTATGTCCGGTAAAACGGGAAGCATGGGCCCAATGCATGAGCTTCTTCCTTAACACCGACTTCACAAAACTTTTCCCTGGTGGGGGTGTAGAGTCCATCCCTACCGTGGAGAATGCCAACGGATTAATAATAGGATGTTTGTCTGAAGACTCTGACTCGTTTTCTTGCTCCAAAGAGCGGGAAAGAGCATCGGCCTTGCGATTCTGAGAGCCCGGACAGAACTGGAGTTTAAAGTCGAACCTGGAAAAGAAAAGTGCCCATCTGGCCTGACGGGGGTTAAGACATTGTGCGCCTTTCAGGTATAAAAGATTCTTGTGGTCGGTAAGTATCGTGATTGAATGAGAAGCTCCCTCCAACAAATATCTCCACTCCTCAAGAGCGAGCTTGATGGCTAGCAACTCCTGGTCGCCAATGGCATAGTTGCGCTCAGCTGGGGAGAACTTCCGGGAGAAGAAACTGCAGGGATGTAGATGGCCATCTTTAGCCCTCTGGGATAACACCGCTCCTACTCCAACGGAGGAGGCATCCACCTCTAAGATGAAAGGAGAGTCGGTGTCAGGCTGTTTCAGAACTGGTGCAGAGATGAAACGTTGTTTTAGAAGATGAAAAGCTTGCGTAGCTTCTTCAGACCACTTGGACGGGTTAGCACCCTTCTTGGTTAATGCAGTGATAGGCGCCATAATGGTGGAAAAGTCTCGTATGAACTTTCTGTAATAATTGGCGAACCCTAAGAACCTCTGGACCCCTTTGAGGGTTAAGGGTATCGGCCAATTCTGGATTGCTTGTAGTTTCTCAGGATCCATCTCTAGTCCGGAACCGGACACAATGTAACCTAGAAACGGAATGGATTTAACTTCAAAGACACATTTCTCCAATTTGCAATAGAGATAATTGACACAGAGACGGGATAGAACCTCCTTTACCCAGAAACGATGTTCCTCTAGATTATTGGCAAAAATGAGGATATCATCTAGATAAACCACGACATGGCGGTATAAGATGTCTCTGAAGATCTCATTCACGAAATGCTGGAAGACAGCTGAAGCGTTGCTCAATCCGAAGAGCATGACGAGGTACTCATAATGTCCATCACGGGTGTTAAAGGCGGTCTTCCACTCGTCACCCTCACGGATCCGGATGAGATTGTAGGCACCCCTCAAATCCAACTTTGTAAAGATGGTTGCTCCGCTGACTCTATCGAAGAGCTCTGTAATCAAAGGTAAAGGATACCGGTTCTTGACGGTAATGTCATTCAGACCTCTGTAATCGATGCACGGTCGCAGACCACCGTCCTTCTTCTTAACGAAGAAGAAGCCTGCGCCAGCTGGAGAAGAAGAAGGTCGGATAAAACCTTTCGCCAGGTTCTCTTTGATTTACTCCTCCATGGAGTGCGTCTCAGGCAGAGACAACGGGTAAGTTCGGCCTCGAGGTGGAACCTTCCCTGGAATGAGATCAATTGGGCAGTCCCATTCTCTATGAGGAGGAAGGATATCAGCAGAAGCCTTACTGAACACGTTCGTGTAGTCTTGATATGGAGGAGGTGGAACATCAGACGACCTGGGGAAAGAAGAACAAACAGGAAGCACTTTGGACAAACAAGTCTTAGCACAGGAGGGACCCCATGCTAGTATTTGCGCAGTCGTCCAGTCAATCGACGGATTGTGGAGACGGAGCCATGGAAGGCCCAAAACCACTGGATGTGTGGCTCTTGGAATCACTAGGAAGGAAATAAATTCTGCATGAAGAACTCCCACTCTCAGACGAACTGGTAGAGTCCTTAAAGAAATAACTGCATCAAAAATCTTGCTGCCATCCACTGCAGTTAAGGAGATGGACGAGGAAAGTCTCTCGGTGGGTAGGGACCACCGCTTAACATATGCTTCGGTTATAAAATTCCCCGCTGCTCCGGAATCAAGGAGGGCAATGACGTTCCTGTAACGTTGAGCAACTTGAAGCGAGACTGGGAGATTACAATCGTGAGGAGATGGAGAGGAGATCATTACTCCTAGCCGGCCCTCTCCTTGGCGAGCTAGGATTTGGAGTTTCCCGGACGTTTGGGACAGGCATTAATAGTGTGAGACGGAGCTGCACAGTAGAGACAGAGAGACTCAGAGAGACGTCTTCGGCGCTCAGCGGGAGATAGACGGGAACGACCAATTTGCATGGGCTCATCCTTGGATGGAGACGGTTGACGAGGAGGAGGAGCAGAAGATTTTGGAGCAGATGATCTTCCTCGCTCGGTTGCTCTCTCTCTGAAACGTAGATCGACCTTCGTGCAAAGAGAAATTAGCTTATCCAACTTAGAGGGCAAGTCTCTGGTAGCTAACTCATCCTTGATGCGTTCTGATAAGCCATGCCAGAATGCAGCATACAGGGCCTCGTCGTTCCATGCCAGTTCGGATGCCAGGATTTTAACTGTATGAGATACTGTCCCACAGTACGTGTTCCCTGGTGTAAACGGAGAATCTCAGATGAAGCAGAGGTTACCCGGCCTGGCTCGTCGAAGATGCGCCTGAATGTTGCCACTGTTAGGGTCTCCTGCCCTGTGCTGCCACGTCGTCATGGCAACCGGGAGACAAGTGCTAGTGGAGTAACCTGAGCGCAGCTGATACTCCGGTTCGGGTCTTTTGCTGTGCAGTGGTTATAGGCTCTGTGCACGGCAGGGGATCCGGTGCTGGTTTTTGTGCTCACAGTCTGTGAGGTCTGAGTGGGGCGTGGACAGCACCTGCTTTATAAGGCCTCTTTTCAGGGTAAGCAGATGCTGCTGAATCTTTGTTGGTTAGTCAGTTCATGAAAGTTAGCCAGTACTGTGTAGCTTTGTATTTGTTTGTTGCTTACTGCAAATAGGCCTGGGGATTTGGTATTACACTCTGCCAATCCAGACCTAGCAGTAAGACTGGAGTCAGTCGTTTAGCTTGCTGGGGTTCTGTTACTACTCTGTGAACTTAGCAAGTTTGCGGCTGTATTCTAAGACTTGCCTGTCTAATCCTGTCTCACTGTGCTAGGTGTCAGGGGTCAGTTTAGTGGCAGTAAGCTAAAACCTGTGCACTGCAAGTGAGAAATAGGATTGTGGAGACTCTCCTTGTGTCTATCATTCCATCTCTGACCAAGGAGTTTACTGCCACACCCGTTGGTAACCCTTTAGGGTTTTGCTGTTGCCCTTAGCAACAGCATTTCGGGTTCTCTACGTATTAAAACACAACATCTTGCTTTTTCCATCTGTGCAGTTCTAATACAAGGGAGATACCCAGTTCCTTAGCCTCTGGGCTTCTCTGTTCACTTTGTGTGTATTTTGTTACCCTATTACCTTCTGTGTACGTTATGTCATATTCCCCAGTTTGTCTGTGAGTCCATTTGTTTTGCATAACAGTTCAAACACCAGTACATTCCTGCAGACACTGGAGTGCATAACAGTTCTGACACCAGTACTTTCCTGCAGGCACTGGTGTGCATAACATATTCAGCAGCCTAATACTCCTGTTGAAATTTTGTGGGAATATGGAGCATACCCCTCAAAATACGTTGCAACAGGTGGTCGATCAGGTGCAGGTCCTGACTCGACAATTTAATGATTTGTCCATTAAAATGCACACCTCCCAGGCTGCTGGCGGAGCTCCCGCAGCAGCAGCACCTGCAGGGGTTAAGGAGCCGAAAGTAAATCTCCCGGATCGTTTTTCTGGAGATCGCTCGCAGTTCTTTTGTTTCAAGGAGAGCTGCAAGCTATACTTCCGGCTTAGGCCTCAGTCTTCTGGGTCGGAGATTCAGCGGGTGGGCATAGTGATTTCCTTGCTACAAGGAGACCCACAGGTCTGGGCATATGGGTTGCAGCCTGACTGTCCGTCGCTTAAAAGTGTTGATGCTTTTTTTACGGCACTGGGCATGTTGTATGATTACCCTGACAAGACGGCCTCAGCCGAGGCTCAGATTTCGATCCTTAAGCAAGGGCGAAGGCCAGTTGAGGTTTACTGTACGGAGTTTCGGAGGTTGGCCCATGATACCCAGTGGAATGACCCAGCCCTGAGACACCAGTACCGAAGAGGTCTTTCTAACCAGATAAAGGACCAACTGGTACAATATCCCTTGCCTGATAGCTTGGATCAGCTCATGCAGTTATCCATCCGGGTGGATAGACGGCTGAGAGAGCGTAGGCTTGAAAGGGAGACTGAGATTTCCTTCCTTCCCAAGGGAACCTCAGACTCTGAGGAATTTTCTGAGGAGCCTATGCAGATTGGGGCTACCCGCCTCTCCTCGCGTGAGAAGACGCGGAGGAGACAGCAGGGGTTGTGTTTGTACTGTGGGAATAAAGGTCATGTGGTAGTATCATGCCCAGAAAAGCCGGAAAACTTCAGGGCCTGAGGGTGATGGGAAATATCCTGTCAGGCCAGAAGTCAGAATTTCCCAAGAAGACTTTTATCATTCCGGTGACCTTGAAGATCCTCGGTCAAACTGTCAAGACTGAGGCCTTTGTGGACAGTGGGGCCGACGGGGTTTTTATGGACCGCCAATTCGCCCTGAAACACTCTGTTCCCTTAGTACCCTTGGCATCGGAAATTGAGATTTGTGGGTTAAACGGGGAACCATTATCCCAAGGTAAAATTACCTCTTGCACTAGCCAGATTTCTTTGTTTATTGGAGCCACACACTCTGAAAAATTGTCCTTTTATGTGACTGTCTGTACTTTTGCCCCATTGGTGTTGGGGTTACCCTGGTTAAGGGCCCACAATCCTCAATTTGACTGGGTCTCTGGGGAGATTCTTAGTTGGGGTACTGATAGTTTCAGGAGTTGCTTGAGCCTTCCAGTCAGGCTCTCGCAGCTAAGTTTGCCAGGATTGCCAGGGTGTTATGCAGATTTTGCGGACGTGTTCTCCAAAAAAGTTGCAGAGGTACTACCTCCCCATCGCCCCTATGACTGTGCCATTGATTTGTTGCCAAATGCTAAGCTTCCCAAGAGCAGGTTGTACTCCCTGTCACGTCCTGAGACTCAGGCTATGGCAGAGTACATTCAGGAGAACTTGGCTAAGGGATTTATCAGACCTTCACAGTCTCCAGTTGGGTCGGGGTTCTTCTTCGTGGGTAAAAAGGACGGTTCGTTGCGACCCTGCATCGACTTCAGGGAATTGAACCGTATCACGATTAAAAACTCATACCCACTGCCTCTCATTTCGGTCTTGTTTGACCAGCTTCGTACTGCCACCATTTTTTCTAAGATTGACCTACGCGGTGCGTACAATCTAATCCGAATAAGAGAGGGGGATGAATGGAAGACTGCCTTTAATACCCACTCAGGGCATTATGAATATTTGGTGATGCCTTTTGGGCTCTGTAATGCCCCGGCAGTCTTCCAGGATTTCATGAATGATGTGCTCAGGGAATATTTGGATAGATTCTTAGTTGTATACTTAGATGACATCCTAATCTTCTCCCATTCCCTGGAGGAACATCGGAAGCATGTACGCTTAGTCCTCCAGAAACTCAGAGACCACCGGCTTGGGGCGAAGCTGGAGAAGTGCGAATTTGAAGTTCAGCAAATCGCATTTCTAGGATATATTATCTCCCCAGAGGGTTTCCAAATGGAGGGTTCCAAGGTACAGGCAGTCCTGGATTGGGTGCAGCCCACTAGTTTGAAGGCGCTTCAGCGTTTCCTGGGCTTTGCGAATTTTTATAGACGATTTATCGCTGGATTTTCGTCTATAGTGGCGCCCTTGGTGGCACTCACTAAGAAAGGGGCGGATGTTGCTCACTGGTCTTGTGAGGCTAAAGCGGCTTTTGCCCGTCTCAAAAGGGCATTTGTTTCGGCCAAGGTGCTGCGACACCCAGATCCAGAGCGTCCTTTTGTGGTGGAGGTGGATGCCTCTGAGATGGGTATTGGGGCAGTGCTTTCTCAGATGGGAGTGTCTGATAATCGCCTTCATCCCTGTGCTTACTTTTCCCGTAAATTTTCGCCTGCCGAGATGAATTATGACGTGGGTAACCGGGAATTGTTGGCTATTAAGGATGCACTCGAGGAGTGGAGACACTGGCTTGAGGGGGCTAAGTTTGTGGTCTCAATTCTCACTGACCATAAGAATCTGGCATATTTAGAGTCAGCGAAGCGTCTCAATGCCAGGCAGGCACGATGGGCTTTGTTTTTTGCTCGCTTTAATTTTTTGATAACATATCGCCCTGGGTCAAAAAACATCAAGGCTGATGCGCTCTCGCGGAGTTTTGCTCCAATCCAGGAGACCACCGAGGAGCCGTTGCCCATTGTTTCCCCATCATGTATTAAAGTGGGCATTACCCAGGACCTCTTATCATTAGTCCTTAGAGCACAGGAGCAGGCTCCTCCAGACCTTCCGGTAGGTCTTTTGTTTGTGCCTCCTAGGTTAAGACAGCGAGTGTTCCTGGAATTCCATGCCAAGAAGTCGGCAGGTCACCCGGGTATTGCCAGAACTCGGGAGTTGCTATCTAGGGCGGTGTGGTGGCCCTCGGTGGCTAAGGATGTGGATCAGTGGGTTCGGGCATGTGACATCTGTGCCCGAAATAAGACTCCTAGAGGGGTTCCTGTTGGCCCATTACATCCACTCTCTATCCCATCTAAGCCATGGACCCACATTTCAATGGATTTTGTGGTGGACTTGCCCAAATCCTCGGGGATGACAGCCATCTGGGTTGTCGTTGACAGGTTTTCGAAGATGGCGCACTTCGTTCCACTGGTTGGGCTGCCATCAGCCAGACGCCTGTCTGAATTATTTATGCTGCATGTTGTGCGTCTCCACGGGTTGCCACTTGATGTGGTCTCTGACCGCGGATCCCAGTTTGTGGCCAAATTCTGGAGGGCATTTTGTTCCGATCTCCAGATTTCTGTCAGCTTGTCGTCAGGCTACCATCCGCAGTCTAATGGGCAGACTGAAAGGGTGAACCAGTCCTTGGAGCAGTTCCTCAGGTGTTATGTCTCCAAGTGTCAGACTGACTGGGTTGCTCATCTGTCCATGGCGGAGTTTGCCTATAACAACGCGGCTCACTCTGCTACAGGGATCTCTCCCTTCCTTTGTGTGTATGGGCATCATCCTAAGGCCAATTCTTTTGACCCCCTGGACTCCACGCCTGGTGGTTCCTCTGTGGTTTCGGTCCTTAGAGGTATTTGGCGGAAAGTGAAGAAAGCCCTTGTGTCTGTGTCATTAGTGACCAAAAGGGTTTTTGATAAGCGGAAAAGACCCTGCAGCTTCAAATTAGGAGACTTCGTCTGGTTGTCTACCAAGAATTTGAAGTTGAGACAGCCATCTCATAAGTTAGGGCCCCGGTTCATCGGCCCTTATAAGATCACCAGGGTTATCAATCCGGTGGCATTTCAGTTAGATCTGCCCCGTTCTTTGGGTATCAATAAAACATTTCATTGTTCCCTTTTAAAACGGGCGATTAGTAATCCTTCTTCCAGTGGAAGACCTTCCCCTCTTCTGATACGTGGCCAGAGGGAGTTTGTTGTTGAAAGGATTCTTGACTCCAAGGTGGTTCGGGGTCGGCTGTCATTTTTGGTGCACTGGAAGGGGTATGGCCCGGAGGAGCGGTCGTGGGTGCGCAGTTGTGATCTTCATGCCCCCAGACTGATACGCTCTTTCTTCTCGCAGTTCCCCGATAAACCCGGTGGTAGGGGTTCTTTGACCCCTCGTCAGAGGGGGGGTACTGTTAGGGTCTCCTGCCCTGTGCTGCCACGTCGTCATGGCAACCGGGAGACAAGTGCTAGTGGAGTAACCTGAGCGCAGCTGATACTCCGGTTCGGGTCTTTTGCTGTGCAGTGGTTATAGGCTCTGTGCACGGCAGGGGATCCGGTGCTGGTTTTTGTGCTCACAGTCTGTGAGGTCTGAGTGGGGCGTGGACAGCACCTGCTTTATAAGGCCTCTTTTCAGGGTAAGCAGATGCTGCTGAATCTTTGTTGGTTAGTCAGTTCATGAAAGTTAGCCAGTACTGTGTAGCTTTGTATTTGTTTGTTGCTTACTGCAAATAGGCCTGGGGATTTGGTATTACACTCTGCCAATCCAGACCTAGCAGTAAGACTGGAGTCAGTCGTTTAGCTTGCTGGGGTTCTGTTACTACTCTGTGAACTTAGCAAGTTTGCGGCTGTATTCTAAGACTTGCCTGTCTAATCCTGTCTCACTGTGCTAGGTGTCAGGGGTCAGTTTAGTGTCAGTAAGCTAAAACCTGTGCACTGCAAGTGAGAAATAGGATTGTGGAGACTCTCCTTGTGTCTATCATTCCATCTCTGACCAAGGAGTTTACTGCCACACCCGTTGGTAACCCTTTAGGGTTTTGCTGTTGCCCTTAGCAACAGCATTTCGGGTTCTCTACGTATTAAAACACAACATCTTGCTTTTTCCATCTGTGCAGTTCTAATACAAGGGAGATACCCAGTTCCTTAGCCTCTGGGCTTCTCTGTTCACTTTGTGTGTATTTTGTTACCCTATTACCTTCTGTGTACGTTATGTCATATTCCCCAGTTTGTCTGTGAGTCCATTTGTTTTGCATAACAGTTCAAACACCAGTATATTCCTGCAGACACTGGAGTGCATAACAGTTCTGACACCAGTACTTTCCTGCAGGCACTGGTGTGCATAACAGCCACAAAGTCCGTATAGGAGGACAGCAGGGTGTCAAAGTCAGAAAAATATCAGGATGCACACTACCATATTTGCACCTCATGCGTGTCCCCGCTGCGCGTGCCCACGCTCTCCCGTGCGTACGCATACCCGCTGGTGCGTGCACCCGCAGGCGCACGGTATGCGCATTTACGGTAGAGTTTGTGTGCGTCTAGCGGGCGACTCGATCGTTACATATTTTAACCATATAATGTATTTTGTAGATTATGGTCCCTTTGATAGAATCTGAAAGTTTAGTTAATGTAGCATGTTCATGAACAAAGAGATCCCTCTTTGTTTGATACGAAGGGTCAGACAAGGGTTATACAGTGGTGTTTAGTATCCATCGGAAGAGTATTTAATTAGCAATATTCCGGTGTTGGTTTGAAGCGGATTAATCGCTCGTGCGAATAGTTATGGACATAAGAAGTTTATGGACTTTTACTATTATTTGCACTTTATTATCCATGCGGCGGGAAACCTAGTTTCCCACCCACCTGAGCAGTTGGAAATAGTCACAGCCCACCTGTATGAATCAACCTATGACCTTTTGTTATAATGCGAAGACGAATTCCTGTGTCCAATGAACAATGAGATTGTAGGGACCATTGTACTGTATTGTGTGTAGTGTATAAAAAGACAAGCCAATCTGATCCAGCTCCCATTCTACTCTATTCTCTTCAACGGTTCTCACCACTGATAATCGGGAGCTGGATATCCAGAGGCGCATGCGATTGTTTCCTTTGTGCGTAAGTTTTCTCCGCAATCATATTGTCTTTATTGTTATTGTGAGCCATATCTCTCTCTCTCTCTCTTCTCCTCTTTTCTCTCTCTTTTCCTCTTAAATTGTTATTGTACTGTTATTGTATTTTAAGTGTAGTTATCTGGTTAGTTAGTCTATGTTATATTGGTAGTGTATGACTTGTATTGTATTATTCTTTTGCAAATAGAACGTTCATAGAAGGTGTTAGAACCTAAGATCGGTATCTGTGTATTTCTTATATTTCTAAGTATTCTCAGAGCGTCGGAGACGCTCGAACAGCTTTTAAGTTAATAAGGTTACACTGTGTTACATTTACACCCTATCACTACACCAAGGTTTACTGCATAATACATTGTTTTATGGTATAGATATAAAGGTTTTACACTGTGAGCGTCAGCGCCGCTTGTGATCTCCTCGTGGTCCCGAGCGTCCGCTACGCTAATAGCGTATCATTACGTTAGTCGGCAGCCAATAGCGTGCCTGCCTGTGATCTCTTGGCCGTGAGCGAACGTGACGCTTGAGCGTCTCGACTACGGCTAAGCGATTGTTATGCAACGTGCGTACCCTTACGGTATTCCGTACGCCAATAGCGTACTGTGTTCTTTGACCTCTTAAAGGGTTTTAAGTAAGATAAATATTTAGCTTTATCAATTGGCGGCTCGTCCGTCCTTCACATATCTGTACTAGGTAATTTCAGCAGACATTATCCATCAGCAAAGGGCGGGAGATCATATTCCTCGTAGTGCTGCCTGGATAAGCGTCTGCTTCGCTTAGTAAAGGGTGCTGAAGGAATCCGGAACCGGAGGTAAGAACAACACGCTAGTGTCTTTTAAAACTGTTTTTTTCTGTTTTGCGTACGCACACACGCACGCATATATCTGCATTTCTTTTTCATTCGTGTATTTTCATATCACTCTCCTGTTTGCCATTTTATAATTGATAAACGTGCTGAGAGAGATTTGTCGCTATTTAATAGTTAAAGAGTAAAAGTAATACATTAAGGGGTAAATTGTAAAGCACGCACACAGCTCTGCCTAAGGATACAAGGAGAGACCGGTGTGGTGCTCGGTAGATGATCGAGGATCACCTACATTGATAAACGTGTTAATTGTGTTACGGTGGATATCTGCTTTGCGTACACGTGTCTCTAACAAAAGGCTGAGACCCGCGTGCGCAACCCAAAGGCCGACGCACGCAGCGTATATTACGCAACGGAGCGTCTGGGTACGCCCACGTAACAAATCACACGATAGTGTTATTTTAAACAGGCGAAAAGGTGGCAACGCGATAAATAGCGCAAATCGATTTTAGTGTCCGAAATTTAAGCTAATAGATCCTTCTCCAATTTACGACTCATCTGGTCTAAAGGGAAGAAATTTCTGCGCAGAAATAGAAAGAAATAGAAACAAAAGTAAAGTGTACATGTGGTGAGTGAGTGTTTGCATATACAATTTTTGGGATTGAACCACAGGAAATCATCGAGTTCTCGTGAGGTACATACGTGTAAGTGACATGCACAGTGGCTAGGGAGGCATCCCTTGTTAAACATATAAAATTTGAGCATTAGAGTGTAGCAGACCAGGAGGTCATACTGTAGCAGACCAGGAGGTCTTATAGCAGACCAGGAGGTCTAGGTACAGCAGACAAAGAAGTCCGCTATAGAGACAAGTAGCTGTCAGGCCCGGGTGTTTTTGTGAATCCGTTAACCCGGGACCAACCACAGGTGTAGGTGCTGGGCTATGAAGAAAGCAGGGAGGACGAAGAAAGTTCCGATTCATATATTTATTCAAAATAACAATTCAGTAAAGAGTTAACTGACAAGTTGTTAATCATCATATTATACTGAAGTATTGCAGGAATAATATGCAAGAGAAAACTCAAAAATACATAAAAGAAATGTTCATGGAAACATATGCAAAACAAGCTGATGAATAAATGTTGGATTGTCCAAATATAAACGAGCTTTGATGCTGAACTGCAGAATATGATTAACTGGATAATGCAGACATGAAGAGATAACTGTAAGGATTTGCAATGGAGTTTTGAGAGTTAACTGAGAGACTGTGAAGAATTATCCTTGTTATGACAACATAGCAAATATAAACAAGCTTTGATGCTGAACTGCAGAATATGATTAACTGGATAATGCAGACATGAAGAGATAACTGTAAGGATTTGCAATGGAGTTTTGAGAGTTAACTGAGAGACTGAAGAATTATCCTTGTTATGACAACATAGCAAATATAAACAAGCTTTGATGCTGAACTGCAGATTGTGTTTAACTGGTTAATGCAGACATGGAGAATTAACTGTAAGAATTGGCAATGGAGCTTTGAGAGTTAACTGAGAGACTGTGATGAATTATCCTTGTAATGACAACATAGCAAATAAAAGTACTGAATTGGGTTACTTGCGGGTTCCGGAGATCACTGTGAAACTGTAGTAGAAGACAAGGTGATGAATGGGTTAAATGCAGAGTTGAACAAACGAACAGCTGAGAGAAACAAAATCCTCCAGACTTTGAATGATAGGCAGACTGACAAGGTAACCTCATGCAGGACACTGGGAATCCAACTATTTCCAATAGGAGTGCAATTAACTGACAGCACAGCGGAGAGCCGGTGGATCTTTCAGCAGTGAAGGCTGCAGACGGACCTCTGGGAACGGAGGCGATATCTGGACCACGGGAATCACACAGGAATGCACGGAGAGAGCTCAGAGCTAGAGCACAGCTTTGATACAACAAAGCACTGGCCCAGAGTAACATAATCCCAGCCTACTTAAAGGCAGCACAAGCACGGGATTGGCTTACACCTGCCCACAGGTGTTTTCACAAGTGCTCTGTATTAGCTATTTGGTCTCCAACATGGCCACCTCCTATACAGCAGACACACCGCAGTGCCTTAGGCCATTTGGTCCCCGCACTCACAGTTCCCAGACTCTGCATTACCTGTGCCATTGATCACGCCGTGTCCCCACATGGGTGCACAGCACCGCGAGCAACCGCACTGGCAACGGATGAACCCCAGAACCCGCAGAGGTAAGAGACCGGTTCGTGACAGTACCCCCTCCTCTAAGGGTGGTCTCCGAACACCTTTGAACCTTATCAGGATTTTTGGAGAAGTATTTCTGTACCAGTCTTGGAGCATGAACATCTTCAGAGAAAACCCAGGATCTTTCCTCTGGACCGTAACCCTTCCAGTCGACCAGAAACTGTAAACGTCCATATCGGGAACGTGAGTCCACAATCTCTTTAACTTCAAATTCCTCATTCTGCAAAGAGTGAACTTTAGGAGATTTGGACTGGGTAGTACGGAACTTATTGAGAATCAAAGGCTTCAGTAAAGATGTATGAAAGGCGTTAGGAATTCTCAAAGACGGTGGCAACTTGACTTTGTATGACACAGGGTTGAGTACCTTAACAATGGGAAATGGACCAATAAACTTGGGAGCAAATTTCTTAGAAGGAACTTTGAACTTGAGATTGCGCGTAGAAATCCAAACTTGGTCTCCCACTTTGTAACTCGGTACAGCTTTACGTTTTCTATCTGCAAAAGATTTATAACGAGCGGAAGTTTTGACCAAGGACTTACGTACACAACTCCAGATGCTAGATAGACGTTGAAGCTCTTGATCTGCTGCTGGAACCTCTAGGGCTGGCAATGGATGAAACTCTGGTGGAGAACTTCTTGGACTCTTATGTTGGGCACATTTAGGACATGCTGCTATAAACTCTTGGACATCGGCTTTGAGACGTGGCCACCAATAAGACTGTTGAATAAATTTGAGAGTCTTTAGAACCCCAGGATGACCCATGAAGGAAGAGGAGTGAGCCCAGGTAAGCAGCCGTTTTCGAAGACTTGTGGCGACAAAGGTCTTGCCAGGCGGAGGAACTGGAGAGGTTCGAGTCATTAAGAAGGACGTAGGATTCACAATGGCTTGATTCGTGGTAGCATCATCTAATTCAGAAGAAGCAAAGGACCGGGAAAGGGCATCTGCCTTTTTGTTCTGAGACCCTGGACGATAGGTGAGCTTGAAATCAAATCGTGTGAAGAAAAGCGACCATCTAGCTTGTCGTGGATTCAAACACTGAGCTGACTGCAGATACAGAAGATTCTTATGATCAGTATAAACTGTAATGCGATGTTGTGCTCCTTCTAGAAGGTATCTCCACTCCTCAAATGCCAACTTGATGGCAAGTAATTCTTGCTCACCGATTGCATAATTACGTTCGGCCGGGAGGAACTTACGGGAGAAATATCCGCAGGGATGGACCTTTTTATCTTCAAAGACTTGTGATAACACAGCTCCTACTGCTTCTGTAGATGCATCCACCTCTAGTAGAAAGGGACGATTCAAATCAGGCTGTCGAAGAATGGGGGCTGACACAAAGGCTTGCTTTAAATCAGAGAAGGCTTTGATTGCTTCAGAAGACCAGTTCGTAGGATTTGCTCCCTTGCGAGTTAGGGCTGTGATGGGAGCAGCTAACGTAGAATAATTCTTAATGAATCTCCTATAGAAATTAGCAAAGCCGAGAAATCGCTGAATCCCCTTGAGAGTTGTAGGAGTGGACCAATCCCGGATAGCTCGCGTCTCTGGGATGGATAGCGGATGAATTTGTCCCCTAGGAGGGGTCTTGCCCGGAACCAGGACGACTGGGCAGTCCCATTCACGATGAGGAGGTAGAGAGTCTGCTGCTTGCTTACTGGAAACATCCGCAAGGGATTGATACACCGGAGGTAGATCGGAAAGGCTAATTGACCGAAGAGGTACAATTGTAGCTACACAGTCCTTGGTACAAGATTTACCCCATGAAAGGACTTCCATGGTTTGCCAATTAAGTTGAGGATTATGTTTCTGCAGCCAAGGTAAACCAAGTATCACATCTTGAGAGGCTTTGGGAATCACGTAGAAGGAGAGGTATTCGGAATGGAGCTCACCAAGTTTCATCTTGAGACATACGGTTCGATGAGTAATTATACCATCTGGAATTCGACTTCCATCCACTGCTGTAACAGCAACTGCTGCTTCCAGGGGCATGGTTTGAACTTTAGACCGTATGACAAAGGCTGAGGAGATGAAGTTCTTGGCTGCCCCGGAATCTAGGAGGGCTGAAACTTTCACTGTAGAACTTGGAACTTCTAATTGAATAGACAAGGTTGGCTCTTTCCCAGAACGTGATTCTAAAGTAACTCCTAGCTTAACCTCTCTTGAATAAGCTAGGAGGCGAGAGTTTCCCGGTCGGAGTTTGCAGAATTTAACTAAATGTTCGGAGGACCCACAGTACATGCAGAGGTTACCCTGTCGACGACGAAGTCGTTCCTCCTCTGTGAGGCGAGAGTGCCCAATCTGCATAGGTTCTTCAGTCATTACTGGAGACTGTGATGAAGAATCTTGTCGAGGTCTAGGATGATCACGTGGACTGGATCGCTCTGCCCTGGATTTCTCTAAACATCGCTCCCTGTAACGTAGATCAAGTTTGTTACAGAGAGAAATCAATTCATCCAGTTTAATTGGCACATCCCGGATAGTTAAATCATCCTTGATTCTTTCTGAAAGTCCATTCCAAAACGCGGCGATCAGGGCCTCCTCATTCCAGTTTAACTCTGAAGACAACGTGCGAAACTGAATAATATATTGACTGACAGGACGTAAACCTTGACGTAGACGGAGAATCTCCAAGGATGCTGAGGTGGTCCTGCCTGGTTCGTCAAAGATTCTCCGGAAGGAAGATACGAACTCTTTGTAATTAGAGAGGATAGGATCACCTCTCTCCCATAATGGTGATGCCCACTCCAGAGCCTGACCGGAGAGAAGGGCAATAATATATGCAACCTTAGAACGAGCTGATGGGAAACTGGCAGACATCAGTTCAAACTGGATCTCGCATTGATTCAGGAATCCTCTGCAAAGTTTTGGAGTTCCGTCAAACTTACTCGGAGAGGGTAACTGCAAGCGGGACGTAGGCAGCGTCACAGGAGAAGCTGTAGTGGTAACTGGGACATCTGGGGTTGGAATCTGGACTTGGAACGTTTTAATAGCCGTATGAAGAGTCTCTAAACGGTCTGCCATAGTTTGCATAAACTGCACTATTTGTGTCTGTATAGACTCCTGGTTTTCCAGACGGGAAAGGATATCTGACGTAGCACCGCCTCCTGCGAATTGGTCACTTGACGGATCCATGTGGCCAGTGCTTACTGTCAGGCCCGGGTGTTTTTGTGAATCCGTTAACCCGGGACCAACCACAGGTGTAGGTGCTGGGCTATGAAGAAAGCAGGGAGGACAAAGAAAGTTCCGATTCATATATTTATTCAAAATAACAATTCAGTAAAGAGTTAACTGACAAGTTGTTAATCATCATATTATACTGAAGTATTGCAGGAATAATATGCAAGAGAAAACTCAAAAATACATAAAAGAAATGTTCATGGAAACATATGCAAAACAAGCTGATGAATAAATGTTGGATTGTCCAAATATAAACGAGCTTTGATGCTGAACTGCAGAATATGATTAACTGGATAATGCAGACATGAAGAGATAACTGTAAGGATTTGCAATGGAGTTTTGAGAGTTAACTGAGAGACTGTGAAGAATTATCCTTGTTATGACAACATAGCAAATATAAACAAGCTTTGATGCTGAACTGCAGAATGTTATTAACTGGATAATGCAGACATGAAGAGATAACTGTAAGGATTTGCAATGGAGTTTTGAGAGTTAACTGAGAGACTGAAGAATTATCCTTGTTATGACAACATAGCAAATATAAACAAGCTTTGATGCTGAACTGCAGATTGTGTTTAACTGGTTAATGCAGACATGGAGAATTAACTGTAAGAATTGGCAATGGAGCTTTGAGAGTTAACTGAGAGACTGTGATGAATTATCCTTGTAATGACAACATAGCAAATAAAAGTACTGAATTGGGTTACTTGCGGGTTCCGGAGATCACTGTGAAACTGTAGTAGAAGACAAGGTGATGAATGGGTTAAATGCAGAGTTGAACAAACGAACAGCTGAGAGAAACAAAATCCTCCAGACTTTGAATGATAGGCAGACTGACAAGGTAACCTCATGCAGGACACTGGGAATCCAACTATTTCCAATAGGAGTGCAATTAACTGACAGCACAGCGGAGAGCCGGTGGATCTTTCAGCAGTGAAGGCTGCAGACGGACCTCTGGGAACGGAGGCGATATCTGGACCACGGGAATCACACAGGAATGCACGGAGAGAGCTCAGAGCTAGAGCACAGCTTTGATACAACAAAGCACTGGCCCAGAGTAACATAATCCCAGCCTACTTAAAGGCAGCACAAGCACGGGATTGGCTTACACCTGCCCACAGGTGTTTTCACAAGTGCTCTGTATTAGCTATTTGGTCTCCAACATGGCCACCTCCTATACAGCAGACACACCGCAGTGCCTTAGGCCATTTGGTCCCCGCACTCACAGTTCCCAGACTCTGCATTACCTGTGCCATTGATCACGCCGTGTCCCCACACGGGAGCACAGCACCGCAAGCAACCGCACTGGCAACGGATGAACCCCAGAACCCGCAGAGGTAAGAGACCGGTTCGTGACAGTAGCACAACACCAGGAAGGGTTGGTGCGAGACCCATATAGGCCATAAAGCTCAGGCTGAAGGAATTCGCAGCTGCTGAATGTCGATTCCACTGGTCGCTCCGCACATAAGATTAGTTGCTTATGTGCTGAACGATTGTACCGCACGTAATTGTGTGCATTAGTTAGTAATTTGACCCAGTACCATTTGCGTACGGAAGGGGTCATAAACGCTATTTGTACATTCTAACGTGATTTGTGTAATTTTTTATTTTTTAAGGGAAGTTCGCTGGTCACTAAGGAACTATCCAACAACCAACAGTTACTGGAAAGGGTTAATGCTCTTCGGATCACACTCACATGTTCCAGTAAACAAAGGTTCATAGGGGCCCTGGGTCGAGTACGCCAGCGCTAAGGCAGTGTGTGGGCGTATTGGTCGGCGTGGGCGAGTGAGTGGGGTACTCGGTAAACCACCACCGTCAGCCTATCTTGAACATCTTGGTTTTTGTAAGGGTTCGCTGAAGACCCTGATATAAAGGTCAGAGGTAGTGCAAGCAACACCTGCAAACTATGGGGGCCAGTTGTTCAGGTAGGGGGCGATCAACCTCGGTTCGGGTTGATTTAGTAAACCGACCAATCGGGTCGGCAAGGTATGTAATGTGTGAAAAATACGGTTCACACACAGAGGTTTTATGTGATGAATGGGAAAGAATGACTGTACATGACGGGGAGAAGTTCCCAAGAGTAGGCAGCTTTAGCCCAGATGTGTTACTAAATCTAAGGAGGAGGATATGTCTCATTAAATCAACAAAGAGACGGATCAAACATTATGATTATTTACAGTTATGGCAACAGGAGGGTGAAATACAGAGAGGATTGGCTCAGGCGGCGGGATCTAACCCTATCAGGAAACTGATAGCTACGGCACCACCGCCACCTTACATAACGGGAGAGAAATTGATTGCGGAGAATGACGCACTAGGGTGCAATAAACAGGCACTTAGCAACTGTATAAATGTTAAGGATAATGTTAAAAAGTTAACTAATGCAAATATTAACCCGTGCAAGTTGTACCCTGTTTTAAACTTTCCCCAGGAGTGTGATCAAGAGGACGAATCGGCAACAATATCGGCGCTCTCTCTAGCAGCCACCATATCAGAAACAACAGTAGGCACGGCCCAACCCGTAAGATTAGTATCAAAGGCCCCTAGCGGAGGGACAGGTGAGGTCGTATCAACGGGTAAGTACGGCACCATACACTATGCTGAAACCATGTCACCACAAGCTGTAGAATCTATTCAGAATGATGTAAGCAGACTTAATCCCGTTAGGGTAATAGCAGTGCCAAATGGGAAAACTGACACTACAGGAGTCACTCCTGTCAGAAACATTGCCATGCACTGCCCGTTTACCCGAATGGAATTAAGAGCAATAGTGTCTGAATTCCCTGATCCTAGGAAAGATCTAGTTGCTAGCCAGAAATACATCAGAGACCTAGGAAACACTGTAGAGCCCAATAACAAAGACTGGCAGATATTGCTGAGGGCATGTTTACCCTCCAATGTCGACCCAGAAAGGTTTTTAGCTGACTGTAAATTAGATGGAGAGGTACCCCTTACGGATGTGTACAACTCAGACAATGTAAAGAGGATAAATTTACAGTTGAAGGAGTATTTTCCAGCTGTAGTCAAATGGAATAGAATTTTCTCCATTAAACAAAAAGAGACAGAAACAGCTGCTGATTATTTTCATCGGGCACTACTAGAAATGGCAAAATACACAGGCATAGAAGACATTAAGACCAATGCAAATCATAGAGAAGTAGCAGTATCTGTGTTAATGGATGGTTTAAAAGAGGTATTGAAAGCAAGGGTACAGACCACGCAAACATGTTGGCGAGGTCTGTCGGTGGCTACTTTGAGAGAGGCTGCTATTGATCACGATCGAAATATCACCAGATACAGGGAGTCACAAGGTGATAAGTTAATGGCCGTAAGTATACAGGCTTTGACCACAAGGCAACCTTCGTATAATCCTCCGACCCCTGTGGGTAAGTCAAATGTGGTAACTTGTTATTTTTGTCATAGACAGGGACACATGGCACGAGACTGTAGAGCGAAAAATTCACAAAAATCATACCAACCCCCTAGACAACGACATGACACACGAAATTGGGATCAGGGTCCGCAGAGATGGAGTTATGAGCCACATACAGGGGAAACAAAAAGATATCCCCCAAAAGGAGACTGGCAAGCTTCTGGCAGTTCCCATTTAACCCCTCCTCAAGTAGTTGCTGCCAGCGGGATTCAGGGAGGTCACCATACCCAATAGGGGTGTGGCAACACCTGCAATCTGCAGCCAGTAAAATTGATTGCAAGTCTTGGAAGTGAACCCGAGATTGCAATTGATGTAGCTGGTAAATCATTAAATTTCCTTGTAGATACGGGGGCGGCCAAATCAGTGATAAATTCGACAGTGGGCATGAGAACCACTGGTAAGACAATTCCAGCCATGGGAGTAACGGGAGTAGTCCAGCACTACCGTTAGCAAACCAGCAGAGATTACAATAGGGCCTTTGCATACCAAGCATTCCTTTTTGCTGGCGGCATCGGCACCGACTAATCTCCTGGGAAGAGATTTATTGTGTAAAATGGGGCGCGTCATTTATTGTACTCCTGAAGGTGTATTCTTAGACATACCTGAGAATCACGCTCAGGAAGTGCGAGACATGTTAGACTCCCCATCAAAATTAATGTCCCATACAGTTATATTAAATAGGAATCCATCCCAGGTAGAAGAAATGACATCCCAAATACCAGAGTCACTGTGGACAAAAGATGGACAAGACACTGGATTAATGGCAAATGTAGCTCCAGTAGTTGTGTAAGTAAAAGATGGTAGGATAGCTCCAAAAATCCCACAATACCCTCTGAAGCCAGAGGTGGAGTTAGGAGTATATCCCGTGATAGAGCGCTTGCTACAACAGGGCATTCTGGTAAGAACATCCAGCACTGCCAATAGTCCCATCTTCCCTGTAAAAAAGAGTGGGGGGAGGGGTTACAGGCTAGTGCAGGATCTAAGGGGGATTAACAAAATAGTTGAGAGTCAGTTCCCTGTAGTGCCAAATCCAGCTGTCATCCTTATGCAGATCCCTCCCACTGCGAAATTTTTCACTGTTATTGACCTCTGCTCCGCTTTCTTTTCGGTACCCCTACATCCTGACAGCCAATATTTGTTTGCATTTACATACAGAGGAGTCCAATACACATGGACTCGATTACCACAAGGTTTCATAGACAGTCCAAGCATATTTTCCCAGGCTTTGCATGATTGTTTACAGTCTTTCCAACCAGAGAGTGGATCAATATTGATACAGTATGTGGATGATTTACTACTGTGTTCAGATTCATTGGAAGCGTCCCTGAAGGATACGAAACAGCTCCTGTTTCATCTTTCAGACACAGGACACAAGGTTTCCAAAGACAAGTTGCAATTATGCCAAACTAAAGTAAAATATCTGGGACACTGTCTAACACAAGGACTGGGACACCTGACCGCTGATAGAATTCAAGCAATTAGACACATGACTCTGCCACAAACCCAGCAACAAATCAGAAAATTTTTAGGAATGTGTGGGTATTGCCGTAACTGGATCCCAGGATTTTCCATTCTAGCATTACCTTTGCAGGAGATGGTCTCATCAAACAAACCTGATCGGATTTCGCATACAGACGAATCCGAGATGGCATTTGAGAAACTCAAACAGTGCCTAACGCAGGCGCCAGCATTAGGTATGCCAGACTATGGGAAACCCTTTGAGCTGTACGGAACAGAAAGTGCTGGTTGCGCGGCAGGCGTCCTAACCCAAAAGCACGGTGATGCCAGCAGGCCGGTAGCATACTACAGCGCTCAGCTAGATACGGTAGCGCGATCCCTCCCCACATGCTTGCGAAGCGTTGCTGCGATAGCATTGCTAGTAACGAAAAGCGAAGATGTAGTGCTAGGTCACAACCTCACAATCCATACACCACATGCAGTGTCAGCCTTGCTAAATTCTGCCCAAACCAGGCACGTCTCATCAGCGCGGTTTACAAGATGGGAATTGGCACTAATGGCCCCCGTAAACATCACCATAAGGAGATGCAGTGCATTAAATCCTGCAACATATCTCCCAGGTGTGCCTGCACAGGCACAAAGGGTGGAGGATGAGAGTGGTGGGGAAGGAGGATTTAATACAAAAGATGACATGCATGATTGTATGGAATATTTGACCCAAAATTTCACGGCAAGGCCTGACATCAGTGACAACCCACTGGAGGATGTAGATCTTACTTTCTACACTGACGGTAGTTGTCACAGACAGTCGGACTCGGGAGACTTGTGTACTGGATACGCAGTCGTAGATGACCAAGGCACCATAGAAGCAAAACCGCTAGGCCCACCTCACTCAGCCCAGGTTGCTGAACTGGTTGCCCTAACCAGAGCATGTGAATTGGCTAAGGGCAAGTCAGCCAATATCTACACCGATTCTAGATACGCCTTCGGGGTAGTCCATGATTTCGGAGCCCTATGGCGGCTCAGAAATTTCATGACGGCAGCTGGTACACCGGTAGCGCATGCAGCTCACATCAAAAGGCTTCTAACAGCGATACAGGAACCCGACAGAGTGGCTGTTATCAAGTGTAAAGCACATACATATAGCCAAGACCCAGTATCACTTGGTAACAGCCGAGCAGACGAAGCTGCTAAGCTAGCAGCTGGTACCCCTAGACAGACAGACACCACACAACTGATGGTATTTAATACCATCAACACACAGAAGTTGTGTGAAATGCAAAATTTGTGTTCCACACAGGAAAAGGCAGTCTGGAAGGCAAAAGGATATGGCCAGGAGTCCTCAGGACTCTGGACGGATGGACAAGGTAAACCAGTGGCCCCCAGAGCATATCTTCCATGCTTAGCTGAGGCAGCACACGGGCTGACTCATCTGGGCAAGGAAGGAATGTGCAAGTTGGTAAGAGCATATTGGTGCGCCCCAGGATTTTCATCTCATGCAGGTAAGAGAGCAATGTCATGCCTTACCTGTTTGAGGAAGTATATCGGAAAGGCAATACCAACAGAACCATCTCATATCCCACCTACAGGAGGCCCTTTTCAGGTAATACAGATTGACTTTATACAATTACCCCCTTGTCGAAATGTTAAATATGTACTTGTTTGTATAGATGTATTCTCAAATTGGGTCGAAGCATTTCCTGCGGCCACAAATACCGCTATGTTTACTGCTAAGAAAATTGTGCAGGAATTTGTGTGTAGATACGGTATCCCTAGAATAATCGAAAGTGATAGGGGTACCCATTTTACAGGTGATGTCTTTCAAGGAATGTGTAAGTTGATGGGAATTGATAGTAAGCTGCACACTCCATACCGCCCCCAGGCGAGTGCGAAGGTGGAAAGAGTGAACAGCACTATTAAAAATAAACTGAGTAAAGTTATGGCAGAAACAGGATTGACATGGCCAGAAGCTTTACCCATTGTACTATACAGCATCAGAACCACTCCCAGGTCCCCTCTTAATTTGTCCCCCTTTGAAATCTTGTTTGGTCGACAACCGCATGTTATGATTAACCCTCAGGATGATTTGAAGTGTAACAATGAAGTGACTGTAAAATACCTGGTTAACATGAGTAAACAGCTAAGGAATCAAAATGATAATTTGAAATTAGTGATTCCTGATTTACCAGATAGTAATTGTCATGACATTGAACCTGGGGATTATGTAATGATACGGAATTTTCTACGCTCAGGTTGCCTTATTGACAGATGGGAAGGACCATACCAAGTCTTATTGACTAGCACTACAGCATTGAAGGTTGCCGAGAGAGAGACTTGGGTTCATTCGTCCCATTGTAAGAAGGTTGCTGATCCAGAGAGGTCCCGTGATAAAGAACAGAAGGTAGAGGAAGTTGTATCACTGGAGTGTCTGTTTCAGGAGGACTGAGGCGGCACCTGAGCTTTGAAAATCATAAGATCGGAAGCAGTTGTCGATCCCCTGTTCCCTTTTATTGTTTTTCTCCACTTCCCATCCCCTCTCCCTCAATTATTTTTTTCCCCCTTCTCATTCTTCTCCGTTTCCTCCTATAAGATGGACTTGCCCCAAGAGACTGTGATCCGGATTTTCCTGTTGACCATGATGTTGACCAGAGCAGTCTGTTCCGGCGAGAGTACCATGGAGGTCGAGAGAGGTTCTGGAATGGGTTCTGATGACAAAGATGGAGGCATAGTTTTCCAAGAGCAACTTAACCAACAAGTAAAGGCGAGTATCAGAAAACGATCCGATAGCATTGACAATAGAAGGAATTGTGAAGGATTGTTAGCTGAAGAAAACTGTATATGTAGGCTCTGTGACAGTGTAGTTGAGGATGGGTGTATCAAGAAATGCCAATCCAGTTTTAATATCCACATGGGCCGGCATCCATTGAGTGACTATCACTCCTTAGTGGGTAAAGTGTTAAATCAGACAGATTGTTGGGTATGCTCTCAAGTACCTCAAGGCCATAGTAAATCAGGCTTAGTACCATTCCCTTTAACGGTAGGGGAGGTACTTGAGCTAAGTGGTGGGAGGCCGGTGGACAGGAGGTTTAATATCTCCAGTCCTCCTAGTTTGAAGCTCCACCAATATCATGTGGATAGATCCCTAGTATGTTTTAACATTTCCAATCCCCGAAAGCCGGGAAATTGGGAAGTGTCATGGAATAACCAAACCATGACTTTTTCATACAGAGCCGATAGAATGCCAACAGATACAGAACTTATACGCCACATAGCCGGTAGTGGAAAATATTTCCGATATAGGTATACCCTAGGAAGTAGGATCATGAGAGTTGGAGAGGTATCACCAGGATACTGTGCACATATCATACAAACAGATACGTGTACTAGACAGATGGGAGAATTAGGGTTAGAAGATTTCACATGGAAGATGTGTAATATGGTTATGTCCTACTCCGTCCCATATGTTCTCCCCGATGATGCATATTTCATATGCGGGAGGAAGGCGTATAAGTGGCTTGCCCCAAACTCTGAAGGATTGTGTTATATTGGAAAAGTACTGCCTGAGGTAATGACTGTATCACATACCAAAATGAAAGATATACACCGTGGTGCCCAAGCTCCTTATACTCACACTCATTACGAGCACGTCGTTAAAAGGCAACTGACAGAAAGGACAGAGCATCCGGCCTCTGATCTGATCCATGAATCCACCGGGATTCAATTCCTAATCGCATTAGACTTCACTCGCACCGCCAGAGGAGTGTTGAACTATAGATATATATCTGCGCTTGCAAATTTATTAGACAATATCACAGAAATGTATGACGACACTTTTAGGTATACTGGAAGGGAGCTTCAAGCTTATAAAACAGAACTGGTTCAGCATAGGATGATTCTCAATTATCTCACAGCAGTGACAGGTGGATATTGTGTCACACTGGCAACGCAGTGCGGCGTGAAATGCTGCACTTATATTACGAATAGTACCGAGGATCCGGTCGAGGTCATAGACCAAAAGATGGACGACATTCTCCAATTAAAGTGGGAATTTCGCAGGAGACACAATCTCACCCGAGCTGCTGTGGGTAATGAGCTGACTGGTTGGGTGTCATGGTTGAACCCGCGAAATTGGTTCTCTGGTTTAGGAGAATGGGCTCAAGGAGTCATAATGGATGTAGGGAAGTTTCTCCTATGTATCTTGGGTGTTGTCATATCGATTGGCTTGATATTTAGATGCGGTCAGGCTTTAATGAAGTGCAAACGTAGTACCAGGGTAATGAGTCTAAGGAGTGAAGAAATTGTAATTCCAATGGATTTGATTTATGACCCAACGGTAGAGACAATGATGTGATGAAAATGCGATTATACGGTCCGTTTCTTTCACCTGTTTCTCCGTTTTCTCCAAGGTAAAAAGACCCACTTGGACGAGGAATTTGACGATCCTGTATACAGACAACAGATGGATTAAAGAAGAAGTTTTGACAACCTTGTACACAGATAATTGATGAACTATGCCATAGACCCCCAGTTTCCCTAGAAATTTTAAATTTACGCTAGCCCAACACTTTTGTAAGTCTATGGACATTGACAAAGCTTTTTGCTCGCACTTTTTGGCAAAAGCCCAAAGAAGACTGCATTCAACAGACACCAGACAAGACTTCAACCGACAAATGTTCATTAACCTGACATAGAATACCACTGCATTTACCATAATTGTTTCTTATCTTCATCTCTACAACCTTCAGGTAATGACACACATAGTCGATAGGGAATACAGGCACAGATATCAGCAATCACATACCCCCCCATTCATGTATCATCAACTAAAATGTGCTCCCCCATTTTTGGTGCAACCAAAAGCCGAAAAGAGCTCGGTAAAGTTTGACAGCCCATCCACAGACCCGTACCACGGGATAAGAAGGAATTCAAATGTATACTTCGCAATACCTCGAAGCTTGATTTAAGACACGTACGGCACAATGATACATGACCCCCCAAACATGGATTCATACACACATGCTTCTGCTATCTCACTAGGTCATACCCTTTTCTTACCTTCTCCTCTTCTCCCCTACCCAACCATGGAAATGTATTTACACATGACATATATTTTTCTCTTTTTGAAATGTTTTAGGGAGTTGCAGTTATTGATGACTGCCAAAGGGTGGACTGTCAAAGTCAGAAAAATATCAGGATGCACACTACCATATTTGCACCTCATGCGTGTCCCCGCTGCGCGTGCCCACGCTCTCCCGTGCGTATGCATACCCGCTGGTGCGTGCACCCGCAGGCGCACGGTATGCGCATTTACGGTAGAGTTTGTGTGCGTCTAGCGGGCGACTCGATCGTTACATATTTTAACCATATAATGTATTTTGTAGATTATGGTCCCTTTGATAGAATCTGAAAGTTTAGTTAATGTAGCATGTTCATGAACAAAGAGATCCCTCTTTGTTTGATACGAAGGGTCAGACAAGGGTTATACAGTGGTGTTTAGTATCCATCGGAAGAGTATTTAATTAGCAATATTCCGGTGTTGGTTTGAAGCGGATTAATCGCTCGTGCGAATAGTTATGGACATAAGAAGTTTATGGACTTTTACTATTATTTGCACTTTATTATCCATGCGGCGGGAAACCTAGTTTCCCACCCACCTGAGCAGTTGGAAATAGTCACAGTACACCTGTATGAATCAACCTATGACCTTTTGTTATAATGCGAAGACGAATTCCTGTGTCCAATGAACAATGAGATTGTAGGGACCATTGTACTGTATTGTGTGTAGTGTATAAAAAGACAAGCCGATCTGATCCAGCTCCCATTCTACTCTATTCTCTTCAACGGTTCTCACCACTGATAATCGGGAGCTGGATATCCAGAGGCGCATGCGATTGTTTCCTTTGTGCGTAAGTTTTCTCCGCAATCATATTGTCTTTATTGTTATTGTGAGCCATATCTCTCTCTCTCTCTCTCTCTCTCTCTCTCTCTTCTCCTCTTTTCTCTCTCTTTTCCTCTTAAATTGTTATTGTACTGTTATTGTATTTTAAGTGTAGTTATCTGGTTAGTTAGTCTATGTTATATTGGTAGTGTATGACTTGTATTGTATTATTCTTTTGCAAATAGAACGTTCATAGAAGGTGTTAGAACCTAAGATCGGTATCTGTGTATTTCTTATATTTCTAAGTATTCTCAGAGCGTCGGAGACGCTCGAACAGCTTTTAAGTTAATAAGGTTACACTGTGTTACATTTACACCCTATCACTACACCAAGGTTTACTGCATAATACATTGTTTTATGGTATAGATATAAAGGTTTTACACTGTGAGCGTCAGCGCCGCTTGTGATCTCCTCGTGGTCCCGAGCGTCCGCTACGCTAATAGCGTATCATTACGTTAGTCGGCAGCCAATAGCGTGCCTGCCTGTGATCTCTTGGCCGTGAGCGAACGTGACGCTTGAGCGTCTCGACTACGGCTAAGCGATTGTTATGCAAAGTGCGTACCCTTACGGTATTCCGTACGCCAATAGCGTACTGTGTTCTTTGACCTCTTAAAGGGTTTTAAGTAAGATAAATATTTAGCTTTATCAAGGGAATCAGACTTCTCCCATAAAGGTGATGCCCAGTCAAGGGCTGAGCCGCTGAGAAGGGAAATGATATAGGCAATTTTAGTACGGTCACTGGGGAAATTGCCAGGCTGAAGCTCAAAGTGGATTTCGCATTGGTTAAGAAATCCCCTGCAGAACCTTGGAGATCCGTCAAATTTTGCTGGCGTTGGGAGATGAAGACGTGGACTGGAAATGGGTAAGGTGGGTGGGGTTACAGCTGGTGTCACTGTTGTGGACGCACCGGACGTGCCAGGTCCACGGAGGGTCGTTTGAATCCCGTCCAGCCGCGTAGAGAGATCCTGGAGACAGCGGATGATGTGGCCTTGTGCAGCCTCCTGATGTTCAAGTCGGGCTGCCAGTTCTTGCATCGGCCTAGCCGCTTGATCCTGGTCTCTGGCTGGATTCATATGGTCAGTGCTTACTGTCACAACTGAGGGTTTTAGCTGACAGGAGGAAGCCTCAGTTGTAGGGGCTGAGAGGAACTTAAACCGGGGAGGTTTAATCAGACCCCTGGACATGTAAGTGTTAAAAGGAAACCCGAAGGTGTGACCATGACAACCAGGTAAAAGTAAATTAAAAGTTTATTGACAAACTCCGTGTAACAACAGACAGCAAATAATAAAAATGGCAATGATAAATAATATGATTCCTGGAGCACTCTGACCATGAAATGGTTTCACAAGACACTGGTAGGTTAAGAACAGTTGTTAAAGTCCTTAGATGGAATAACCTTACCAGGCCTGGCTGTAGTAGTGAAGATATCCAAGGAACATGCCAGTAGATGGAACAGATGAAGCTGGTAACTTGAATCAGCTGTTGTAATTGCTGGATGGAACCAGCCAGGTGGTAAGACACGGAGTGGATGTGGAATGGAATCAGCCAGATGATAAAGTCACTGAATGAATGCTGGGTGGAACCAGCCAGGTGATGAAACACGGAGTGAATGTAGTAAGATGCTAGGGAGCGTGGAAACAGAGGAGTTGAAGGATGATTACCGGTGGTAGTGGATACTGCTGGAAGCAGATGAAATAGCTGGAAACTGGATCAGCCACGGAGGACTGCAGAGTCAGGCTGCACCGCAGGATGGTAGGCAGGTGCGGGTCTCTTTGGTGGATGCTGGAGACAGGAGCTGGAACCTGGAAACACAACCACAGGAGAGAGACTGGAACAAGGTATGACAAACAAAGCACTGACCATTTGCTGGCCCAGGTACAGGATACTTATACCTGCAGCAATGCAGGTATTGGCTGGGCAATTATGCAGATTTCCAGGCAGTGGATTGGAGGAACTGAAGCATGTGATTGAATCCAACATGGCTGCGCCCATGTTAGAACCTGGAGGGAAAACTGGTTTAGGAAACCATGTGGAAACATAACTACAATGGCGGCGCCGGCCGCAGAGGTCAGGAGACGCCAGACTGAGAAATATATCCTGATACTCGTGGATGACAACGGAGGCCGCAGCAGGCATGGAACACCACACTGACAACCTGCACCTATAACACAGGAGCGGCGGCGGAGGCCGCGGAGAACGGGAGACGCCATGCAGGATTCAAACATGGCGCCGCTGTGACAGCATCTCAGCGTGACAGGAGGGATGTGCAGTATGTGGACACAGATGAGATCCAGCCTTGGAACGCTGAGCGAGCCTCAGGAGACATCTGAAAGGCAGGTAATGGCGTCCAGATACCCGGATCGTGACAAAGCGGCTGGAACTCAGGCACTTTTGGGTGGAACCCATAATTGGTGAAGAATGGCGTGGAGGAAGATGAAGAATGATACTGATTGTTGTGGCAGAATTCAGCCCATGGGAGAAGTTGAGCCCAATTGTCCTGGGAAGAGGACACATAAATGCGGAGGAAGGCCTCCAAGTCCTGATTCACCCTCTCAGTTTGCCCGTTGGTCTGAGGGTGATAGGCTGTAGAGAATTTCAGCTTGACTTGGAGCGCTTGACCAAGACTTCGCCAGAACTTGGCCACAAACTGAACACCTCTATCAGAAATTATCTCCTCAGGGAGACCGTGTAACCTGAAGATTTCTTGAATGAATACTTGTGCCAACTTGGAAGCTGACGGGAGACCGGAGAGAGGGATGAAATGAGCCATCTTGGTGAACCGGACAACTACCACCCAGATGGTATTGAATTTGTTACTCACAGGGAGATCCGTGACGACATCCATCAACAGATGAGTCCACGGTCGATGAGGAACAGACAAAGGAACCAGTTGCCCAGTGGGTGACTGGCGGGATACTTTGTGCTGGGCACATTTTGGGCAGGAGGCCACAAATTCAGCAATGTCTTTCTTTAGGGTCGGCCTCCAGTATGATCTGGAGACAAATTCTAAGGTCTTGCGTATGCCCGCGTGTTCGGCAAAGTGAGAGGAATGTGCCCAATGCAAGAGCTTCGTTCTGAGGACCGGTTTCACGAAACTTTTCCCTGGTGGGGGCATAGAGTCCATCCTCACTGCGGAGAACGCCACTGGATCAATTATATAATGCTTGTCAGTAGATTCAGACTAATTTTCTTGCTCCCAGGTGCGGGAAAGGGCATCGGCCTTACGATTTTGTGACCCTGGACAAAACTGCAACTTGAAATCAAATCTGGAAAAGAAAAGTGCCCACCTGGCTTGACGAGGGTTTGTTATGCACACCAGTGCCTGCAGGAAAGTACTAGTGTCAGAACTGTTATGCACTCCAGTGTCTGCAGGAATGTACTGGTGTTTGAACTGTTATGCAAAACAAATGGACTCACAGACAAACTGGGGAATATGACATAACGTACACAGAAGGTGATAGGGTAACAAAATACACACACAGTGAACAGAGAAGCCCAGAGGCTAAGGAACTGGGTATCTCCCTTGTATTAGAACTGCTCAGATGTAAAAAGCAAGATGTTGTGTTTTAATACGTAGAGAACCCGAAATGCTGTTGCTAAGGGCAACAGCAAAACCCTAAAGGGTTACCAACGGGTGTGGCAGTAAACTCCTTGGTCAGAGATGGAATGATAGACACAAGGAGAGCCTCCACAATCCTGATTCTCACTTGCAGTGCACAGGTTTAAGCTTACTGCCACTAAACTGACCCCTGACACCTAGCACAGTGAGACAGGATTAGACAGGCAAGTGTTAGAATACAGCCGCAAACTTGCTAAGTTCACAGAGTAATAACAGAACCCCAGCAAGCTAAACGACTGACTCCAGTCTTACTGCTAGGTCTGGATTGGCAGAGTGTAATACCAAATCCCCAGGCCTATTTGCAGTAAGCAACAAACAAATACAAAGCTACACAGTACTGGCTAACTTTCATGAACTGACTAACCAACAGAGATTCAGCAGCATCTGCTTACCCTGAAAAGAGGCCTTATAAAGCAGGTGCTGTCCACGCCCCACTCAGACCTCACAGACTGTGAGCACAAAAACCAGCACCGGATCCCCTGCCGTGCACAGAGCCTATAACCACTGCACAGCAAAAGACCCGAACCGGAGTATCAGCTGCGCTCAGGTTACTCCACTAGCACTTGTCTCCCGGTTGCCATGACGACGTGGCAGCACAGGGCAGGAGACCCTAACAGTACCCCCCCTCTGACGAGGGGTCAAAGAACCCCTACCACCGGGTTTATCGGGGAACTGCGAGAAGAAAGAGCGTATCAGTCTGGGGGCATGAAGATCACAACTGCGCACCCACGACCGCTCCTCCGGGCCATACCCCTTCCAGTGCACCAAAAATGACAGCCGACCCCGAACCACCTTGGAGTCAAGAATCCTTTCAACAACAAACTCCCTCTGGCCACGTATCAGAAGAGGGGAAGGTCTTCCACTGGAAGAAGGATTACTAATCGCCCGTTTTAAAAGGGAACAATGAAATGTTTTATTGATACCCAAAGAACGGGGCAGATCTAACTGAAATGCCACCGGATTGATAACCCTGGTGATCTTATAAGGGCCGATGAACCGGGGCCCTAACTTATGAGATGGCTGTCTCAACTTCAAATTCTTGGTAGACAACCAGACGAAGTCTCCTAATTTGAAGCTGCAGGGTCTTTTCCGCTTATCAAAAACCCTTTTGGTCACTAATGACACAGACACAAGGGCTTTCTACACTTTCCGCCAAATACCTCTAAGGACCGAAACCACAGAGGAACCACCAGGCGTGGAGTCCAGGGGGTCAAAAGAATTGGCCTTAGGATGATGCCC